>NC_134087.1:209927573-210228416 GCF_000715075.1 Nicotiana tabacum | reverse complement strand
GTGAGGAAAGAGTGATAAAGCACGAAGGGTGATGTCGTGCAAATTTACAACTATATCATTCATGTGGTGAGGAAAGAGTGATAAAGCACGAAGGGTGATGCCGTGCACATTTCTATTATTGATTGCATGGTGAGGATTGAGAGTAAGAGCACGAAGCGTGATGCCGTGCACTTTCTGTTTGCTGTGTTTACTTGTTATTAACAATTCAAGTGTATTAACTGTTTAGATCCCTTTACTATTGTGATCCTTTGTGTTGTAACCCATAGTGTTTTCAATATTTCGTCGTATTTATATAAAGCTCTCAATACTTCAATTTTCAATAATTGTTATACCTTTAATTCAATTGGCTTCTTAATTAAATCTCCTTAGGACGTCTGAGGTTGTATTTTTACTTAAAAAAGAATTTCTACTATGTTTTGATTTATTGATTTCTCGTGTTAAAGGTAATGATTCATTTGATATTGCACTTTAATTAAAAAGGGTATTTCCTTTATTCAATTGATTTCTACAAATAACTTCATATTATGGACCCTATGAACTGAGCAACATGAGAACATTGTTAGGCAATATGTGACAAAAATATATGGGCACAAGGTATCTGAAAAAATATTATGATTTTATTTAATGGCATGTGAGTTGCCCGTGCGGCTATGATAGAAATATGGGCACGAGATGCCATGAAAATATGAAAGTGGGCTGAGACCTATATTATTTATGATTATGAAATGAGGCGTCACAAGGTGACCTTTACTCGAAAGAACTATATTCAAACAACAAAGAACGGATTCAAGCGATTAAACTAACACTCTATATTAAAACTAAATCCCTTTAAATTAATAAAAACAAACTGAAGAAATAATTAATTGAATCTTCAACTTAAATCTAATCAACATTATAATTAAACTAAATCTAATCAACATTATAATTAAACTAACAATTTCTACCTAAAAAATAAACAAGAAAAATGAAACAAACTGAAGAAAATAAAAAAAAACGATAAACACGAATTGGTTAAACCAACTAACCAGATCGGAACGACGATGAACTCGAATGAAAACAAATCTGCCTGGAAACAATTGTCGCACCAAAATATCTTGACGCCGAAGACGACCATGAACGAACGATCGAAGAAGATGGTCGTTTGGTGTCGTTTGAAGACGAAGCAATGGTGGCGAAGAGGCGGTGAAGCAGTAGCAACTGCTACTACTGAGCATGCTCGATGGAGGGCAGCTTTGGTGGTCGTCCATGGCTGGATGTAGCAGAAGGCAGCAGTAGCGACGGATATGGGAGGTCGACGGATGTAGCAGGAGCAACCACACGTAGCCATGGTCGTTCGACGGACGTAGCAGGAGCAACAGTGCTGGACGTGACAGTGGTTGAAGATGATGGAGAGGCAGCCATGGTCGTTCGACGTGGATCTGGTCGAGCTGCTGGACGTGACAGTGGTGAAGTAGCCATGGACGTTGGTTGTTTTGGACGTGAGGTCGTCGATGGCTGCTGTGGTTGGTCGACGAGCGACGGGGAGCAGCAGACGCAGCAGCCATGGGAGCTTGACGAGCTCGTCAATGGAGGATGTTGTTCGTCGATGAAGACAAAGCTTGGGCAGCAGCTGGTCGAAGAAGACGCGCAACCATGAGAGCTTGACGAGCTCGTCAATGGCGGATGTTGTTCGTCGATGAAGATGAAGCTTGGGATGAAGAAGCTGAAGACGGGGCAGCCATGGGAGCTCGACGATCTCGTCAATGGCGGACGGGGAGGTTCGTTGGCGTTGGAAGGGGTGTGAGATGAGGAAGATGAAGATGTGAAGAGAAAGGGGGTCTTTTGCACTGTAGCAGCTGAAAGAAACCAAACTTAGGCTTTAGGGTTGTGTATATTTGTGTTATAATTGGAGCGGGTCGGGTCGTGGAGTAGGTATGGGTACAACATTGGGCTTGGGTCAAGGGTTTTGGGTTAGGTAGAGGTGTTTTGGGCCTAGGTTCAAAATTGGAGAAGAGGCCCAATTTCCGATTTTCTTTATATTTTTTGCTCTATTTTCTTTTACTTTCTAATTAATAAAACTAAAATTCTAAATTAAGTTATAAACTAATCTAACTTATAAAAAATACTAATTAATTCCTAGCAACAATTATCATACATAATTAAACACCAATTAAAACAAAATTGCACAATTTGACATTGAATGCTAAAAATGTAAATTATGCATATTTTTTGCAATTTTCATTTCTTGTAAAAACAAACAAAATTACTTCTAATTGTAAACTTAAATCCTAAATGAAAATGTGGTGTATTTTTGTATTTTGTTTTATTAATTTAACAAATACACATAATTATTGAAAATGCCACGAAAAATTCTCAAAATTGCACACAAAGGAAAATTATTTTATTTTGAATTTTTTGGGAGTAATTCTCTTATAGGGCAAAAATCACGTGCTTATACACACAATCTAGTTTAGCCCATAAATCATAGAGCCACATTTCACCTTTTCGGAATCATACACAAGATCAGAACCTCACACCTACATTCAGAATAAGTTTGAACCAGCTGTAATAGACCATGCCTGCAACCTTAGGTGCAATTGTATGATATACCAATAACTCAAACAAATGCAGCAATAACTTCCCTTCACAACAGCTGCCCACAACAACCAAATACCGATAGAAATCTCTTATTAGCCAATGTCTCATTCCAACACTCTCATATACTGCCAATGATAATTGAAACACGCAATAAATCATAACCATTGCTCAGATCAACCATTCATGAGGCCATTTCTCCTCTAGCAATTATAGTAACATTTTTTTTTAAAACCGAACCTCGATATTTACCCATCAAACATGCTGAAATCAAATCCGTTCGTATTCATCAATGACCCCAATGATCACCTCGAATCCAACACACCACTCTGGTGATATGACACCTCAATACAGGCCTAAGCCACAACTTTCATAATACGCGCACCAATAAGAAATGGCCTGAACATACTCAAGTCATGAAAAATGACTCAAACGAAAGAGCCGTACCTCAAGCTCATCAATACCATCAGCGGACCCAACAAGAACATGCCGCAATACTACCGAAATATCATTAGTTTAATAACATTACCTTTTTATGAGACATATACTCTCGTCAAGTCACTTTCAATTAGCAATACTATTTCCCCAATCATCTGAAGATCATTCGCCCTAATCATCTGAAGCTTTTTTTTTAATCACCTAGAAGAAAATCGCTACACATCTCATGTTCTGCATGATGTACATAGGTATTGTTCTAACTCTTACAATATTGACATGACGGATGAGGTATGCATAAATTCATGACCACTATCGAGACAACGATTCGTTGGTTCTATACTCTTGGCAAGAACTATCACCTCATTTTGAGCATAATCATGGTCTTAGCTCCTTAATTTACTTCATATGCTCAGATTGCACTAATCTCAAATTCAATGATCTCGTCTCACCCGGTACGAACTGCTCAGGCAATAAGCCACCCCAGACATAATCAAAAGTAGCATATGATGCCTCAATATGCCAATAAGCTATCAATTCGAACGCGGTACAAAAGGAAAACAAACTCTGGAAGGAATTACCAATCTCACACACTAATACAGACTTTCCTTAGAAAACAGGAAGCAAGGCATACAAAACACATAGAAAACTATACTCAACATCACACTGTTGCGGCGTGCAACCCGATCCAGATAACATACCCATGGCGGCGTGCCACCCGATCCACACATAGATCTCACATAAGGAGATGCACATCGAGCCAAATTTGCTCATTACAAAAAAAATACCGAGTATCGGTCGTAAGCATGCTAAGTGCATAATAATATCTCTGAGGGACATATAGCGTTATAAGCTACAAAACTCAAGCACAACTGAGGTGCGATGTACAATCTGAATTTCAAGAGCCAAGATGCTCATATAACGTCATTCCTACACAGATTCTCAACACATAGCAATTTCTCAAGTCGTCTCACAACTCACACGGCACAATGTATCACTACGCGAAATATCTGACAATGAAACATCAACCTAACTACTCCTCCATGAGGACCGCGTTACTAAAATGCACACATTTGGCCTGATATAGAGCCATTATTCACATTAAATCTATCCATCGACCTCAAGACGATTCTGATCACACTGAACTAGTCTGATAACCTTTCAAAGGTCCATAATAACTCCCATTTTTCTCATAACACACAAGAACAACCATCACAATCGGGGTAATCCTCCCCAGTTCACAACCCAATATGCCAAGTGCCCTCCAGGCATGAATCTTTCATTTAACGACACCATCACAAACTTTATACTTAGTTTACATCTTTAATCAATCAAGTGACTACATGTCACACTTATACAATTTTTCTGTGGGACAAGCTCCCACCATCTTCCGAAATAATTAACGGGTTCGCACATTCAAACCACCGGCTGCACTAACGCTGAAAAGTGATCAAGAATCCCTAACCAGGATGCAAAGCCTTTCTCACAGAACACCGGTCTCAGGTGATACTGACATCAATACCCATCTTACTCAAAACACTGGAACTCCTTTCCTGCTCATCCGAGCTTGTGACATCACAGTCATTGACCAAACTGCGACCTTGGTCCTTACTTCAAATTCCATACCACTCACTGCACCTCACGTGCCGATATACGATAGACATGATTTCCATCACAACTCTGGAACCGCCGATAGGCTAATATTTCATCACATAAGGCTTTCCATTTAACTTACTTCGGGAGAACTATAGCAACATACAGGTGAATTCTCATAACCGTCGAATATGCCAATATCTAAGTAGTGGTCCAAGCCACCACAACCCTTCCGGGATTTGCCTCCACATAACAAGCCATAACAGAAGAATGCTTCTGAACAAAATCAATTACGGTGGCCGACAAGCCTCACACGTACTGCCATAAATCACTTGCATAACTTGCTCACGCTGAAGGAACTGATCACTGACACCAATATGCCAATTCAACTATGGCTAATCAACCTACCTCCTTCCAATTTACTCTTAATTGCCTTGGAAATAATACTTCTCCATTCAACACATAACATACTTCATCTGCACTCCTCCGGAGTGACCTTGAATCACGAGACCATGTTGTCTCAAATCCCACGAACCATTTCATATCTCCCAAATGCTACACCGCAAGTCAAAATATTATAGAACATTTTGGGCACCTTCTCATAAGCTGCTACAAAGCTTGATTCTTATCTGTATCTATAATGTCGACATCATTAGGCACCACACTTTGCCCTTTGAATTCATGAGGACCGTTACTGAGAGCCACCCGCTCCGACTTGGCCCCGAATGCAACCACTCCACTGAATTTTATAACATATGAATACCCTCTCTATGAAGCACCCAGCGGGATCACTTCCCTCGAAGCCTGTACCTATACGAGGCATAAATCATGAATCTTCCCTCAAGTCTGAACATGAGCCAATAAGTCTAACCATAACATGCATTCAATAATTCATTTACTCAAATTACCACTCATGGTCCTTTTCCGTAGCCGCAATAACCCATCAATATGCTAATAACCAGAATTCACGCAGGTAATTAACCATGCAACCCAATCGTAAGCGGTGGGACTCTCCCACTTAGCTCAAAGCCACTATTACACGACTTTCGAACACATTAGAACCATTATCTCAAGTCATTTTCTCTTATTCAAAATGCAATTCACCTGATCCAAGGAACATAACCACACGTGCCTCATTAGCACTCTGACACCGCAGGGTATGACCTCATTCCAGTACAACCAAACATCTTCCTGCTCCATGCACCGAGCATTCTTTACCAACGACAGCTTAAGACATACTGTGATTCTCACACATCTATAAAGCACCATGTAGCCTTTGTCCAAGTTTTCCCTCACTCGTGCCATCTTCGGACCAATTTCCGTAACCAGAGCTGATTTGCTAGCATGCCTCGAACCGGAACCAACATAGCACATGACCGCACAATTATCTAATCAATAGCAAACTCCCCAACTTGGCTCGAAGCCATAGATCACAACACATATACACTATTGCTGCCGTAATACCATGGTGAGATTAAACTCACTCCTTCATTCACTCACACAACAGTTAAGCCCACTATTAGGCGACAATTTTTTTTTTTTACTAAGTCAGTCCCAAATTTTTCAAAAATTTCGGCAGAGTTTCCTTTGTAATTGGGCCTATCCACCTGCCAGAGAATCACCAAAACTATCCTAACAACACATCCACAATTTGACAAAGCATCACAATGAAAAATCAAACACTTAATAGTCCACCTATCATCCAACATGTCTCCATCGTCACTTCCAAGTCATATAGATACATCTCGCAATTGTAACATACTCATCATGTAGCTATCCATCCATCATTCCCACTAATAGGGACAATACCGAACATATAAGTTCAAAACACTTGCTCACATAATCAGCACCCCGGTGCTCAAGCCATAGGCAATGATCCGGCCTCAAGTCCTCCCGAATGGCCTAACATCAAACTCACAGAGATTACACATCGCCCATCGATCGGGGAATTACAAGCCATCAAGGCATATCTAATACTGAGCATTCGTTCGCGCATACGAATATGTGGAAGGAACTGTAAAAGTTACTTTTTCAAGCTGAATCAAGGAGGCACGATTAAGAATTCAAGAATATGAAGTTTTTCCTAAAGGTTCTGCAGCCTCTCGAGGATAAATATAGACGTCTCTGTACCGATCCGCGAGACTCTACTAAACCGGCTCATGACTCGCGAGACCAATTAACCTAGGCTCTGATACCAACTTGTCACGACCCAAAATCCTAACCCGGTCGTGATGACGCCTCTCGTGAGGACAAGGCCAGCCAATCAACAAAACAGTACATCTCTTTATAATTACTTAGCAGGAATAAGTCTAAATCATGGGCAATATAATCTTAAATGCGAAATAAACGTGATAGAACAAGGAAAACCATCCCAACTCAGCCCGAATTGGGGTGTCACAAGTCATGAGCTACTACAGAGTTTACTAATATTTTACAAAGTCTGGAATTATCATAAATAACAAAGATAAGGGAGAAAACGAGGCTACGGACGTCAACAGCTACCTCGTTACTCCTAGTCACTGCCTGGCCTGGAAAGAATCAGCGCTCAGGAGCGAACTCAGCTCTGCCTGTATCTTCACACATGGTGCAGGGAGTAATGTGAGTACTCAGACCCAGTGAGTAATAAAAATAAATAACGTCTGAAAACATGAAATCTCATAACGGCACAATATAACGCTATCCCAAGCAGTAAAATCAGTTATACAGTAAAATAGTGAGTATCAGATAATTCTTCTTTTTGCAGGGAGTAATGACAAATAATTTCCACAGTAAGGATAAATCAATAGCTTGCCCCTCGGGCTCAATATGTGAATCTCAGTATAGTATCAGCCCCTCGGGCTCACTCCCAACTCACCAGCACACAACATCAGCCCCTCAGGCTCACTTCCAACTCACCAGCACACAACATCAGCCCCTCGAGCTCACTCCCAACTCACCAGCACACAACATCAGCCCCTCGGGCTCACTCCCAACTTACCACACACAAGCAACAGCCTCTCGGGCCCACTCCCAACTCACCTGGGTAACCTGCGCTCACTGGGGTGTGTACAGACTCCGGATGGGCTCCTACAACCCAAGCACAATATCAATAGGCCTGAAAGCCTTCACACATAACACACGAGGCCTGAAAGCCTCCTCATATAACACTCGAGGCCTGAAAGCCTCCTCATATCACTCAACATATCCTCACGTATGACCCTCGGCCTCAATCAGTCCAGAAAATAATCATAAACCTCTTGGGCATCAGTAAAACAATAGTGCTCAGCTCAACAGCATTATAAATATCATTAAATCTCGAGTTGAGTATAAATGTAGCTGAGTTCACAAAATAATATAATTCAATTGGACTTAGTTCAAATAATATTTCAATTCGTGAGGAAAATAGTGATGTAAATTCACAAAAGATTTCAGATAATTGGCACGAAGCCCAAATATGGCAATAAGCCCAATCATAGTGAAAAACAATAAATCTTTATCAATTACGTGGTAAAAATATCAACTGGGATGGACCAAGTCACAATCCCCAATAGTAAATGACCTCGCGTTCGTCATACAACGCGTGTCTCATCTCAACATAGCAGTATGTTGTGCAATCCGGGGTTTCAAAACCTCAGTGCATCATTTAAAATCATTACTCACCTCTAGCTCGCTATGCCCTTGCCTCTCCGGTTGGCCTCCTCGTACGACGAATCTGCCAAAAAAAAATCACACAAACATCGATGAAGTTCGATTTCTAAAAGACGGGATTGTAACCATACATATATGGGACTTGCCCCTTAATGGTACTACAATGATACACTACTCTTAGGTAAACTTCAATCTACAATACGTCATTCAATAGGGCCAATATTAGTACTAAATTCCATAACTTATGCCATTTAGGCATATTATCAAACACCTTGTAGGCATAGATATTTACACCTCATAACTATAGTATTGGTTCTTCCAACTATTACCATTAACCAACAATTCATCTCACCATCATTCCTAACCAATTTATAACTTCCAACTACACATGTATGACCATCCATTCATACCCAACCAACAAAATTCCATCAATTAAACACCTTTAAATCCCTACCATGTTCATGTATTTAAATTGGAAATTTATGGCCTCCAATCAACATACCATAAGTTGTAATACATGATTCATACTCATAATTCCATATTAACTCCATATATGTAAGTCTAAGGTGTAGGATTACCTATTGTAGACCAAATCTTGAAAGTCAACTTTGGGGTGTTCTTGAGATTTTGAAGAAATCCTATGAAATCCAATCAAAATCATATTGTAACTAGTGATTGTGAAGTGAAATCACCATGAAAACACACTTAAAAGCTTGACTTAGGAGTGCAATTGGTGCCTTGGTCGAGTTGGGATGTAGAGGAAGCCCTAAGCTTGAGAAATGACTCAATTCCTCTCATTTCCGGTCTTTAGAGTACTTAAAACCCTCCAGTCGCGCGAGTTAGCGCGCTGTTCGCGCGTTTTTGCTGGGCATTCTGCCTCAGGCACGCGAAACGCGCGACTTCGCGCGCTCTGACACCTGACCAGTGAAATGGTCGTAACTTCCTGAATACACTTCCAAATGACGAACAGTTTGTTGCTTTAGAAACTAGACTCAAAGGGATTTAATTTGATAGGTTCTAGCTCACACAACTCCGTATATAACGAGAGATATTATCGTTCAAAGTGAGGCCTTGTACGCACTCATTTACAACTTTCGTCTATTATGAAATTTCCAACTTCAAAAGTTCCCGTTAGCCATCCGAAATCATCCCGAGGTCCTCGGGGCCTCAACCAAAAGCACGAACATATCTTAAAACATTATTGAAACTTATTCCAATCATCAAAACACCTCAACAACATCAAAACCATCAAGTTACATCGAATTCACGCCTAAGTTCTTCCAAAACTTCCAAAATACGCATTTGATCAAAAACCCGACCAAATCACCTCCGAATCAACTGAAATTTTGCGCACAAGTCCAAAATCACCTAATGAAGCTACGACAACTCTCGGAATCTCATTCCGACCATCGGATCAAAATCTCACCTACCAACCAGATTTCGCCAAAATCCTAACTTCGCCAAAATAGGCTAACTTCTACACCGAACCTCCAAAATTACTTTCGGTTGCTCTCCTAAGCCTTAAATCATCCCCCAAAACTAACCGAATCATCGAAAATAAATTCCGAGCCCTCTAACTCATAAGTCAACGTCCGGTTGACTTTTCCAAACTAATTCTTCCTTAAAGAGACTAATTGTCCCATTTCATACCAAACTCGATCCGAATTGACTTAAATTCACCAAGTACACATATTGAAATATGAATAAGCATTTAACGGGGAATACAGGACGAAAATACAGGAAACGACAGTTCGGGTCGTTACAATAATAGAGTTTCATTTTTTTTATTTCTTCTTTAGATGTCGCAGTTATTTGTTTTAATTGTGTAATTTTTTCTATCTGGCCAAATATATAAAAATAATTTGATTAGAATATTATTATCTTAGCCAAATAAAAAACTTATAGGCAAAATAATATTGTTTCAAGTTTTTCTTTCAAAGCAAAGCAGCTCTTAACATTTCAACTCTTTCTTCCAAATAGATAAAATTGACAAACCATTCCAAGGAGATGAAATGATTTTGCAAAACTACACTGGGTTTTTGGTGACCAGAGAAAAAGAGGATAATATATATACTGAAGGTATTTATTTTTCTCCTTGTTGAGAAGTCGATTAAACTCAATTAAAGGATTTGAACTAGAGATACGAAATTTCCAACTTGGGCAAATTATGAATAGACCTTAACGCATCCTTGAGATTTGAGAAGGTTAAATTGGATTAAACGACTCAATAATGAATAGATAAATTGTATTGATTGTTATGACAACCCCAATTAATTAAGCAAGCTTAGTAGAACTACACCTAGGCTACGCAACAACGAATAATAAACCAGTAAAATCACACAAGTGAGGTCTGAAGAGGGTCGTGTGTACGCAAACCTTACTGCTACACTGAGGGAATAGAAAGCTTCCGTAGTTGAACGCCTGACGTGAACCAGAACTAGTTGTCGGATATAGACATTGTCCTTCTCACCCCCACTTCCGCCACCCTCTCTCAAACTTTTATAGTATAACTTAGTAACAATACACCTAGGCTAGGGATACAGCTAAAGGCCTTTTTCTTTGTTGAGTTACTTGTAAGTTCATTAGTGCATTTTAGGTGTTCGATAGATTGTTTTAATTTCAAGTCTTATTATAATCAAAACCAAACTTTCTATTTAAGAAATTAATCTAAGTTTAGAAGGTTCTCACGCGTAGATACACATTTTTTCACCTCAACTCCTTATGGATTCGACCCTGACTCATATTGGGTAATTGTATTTTCTTCGATTGCTTTGTATCCCACATAGAGGTGATTTGGGGGTAGAAATGACACCAGGTAACATTCTAAATGACTGCTATTTAGGAATTAGTCAGTGCGTCCTGAATTTCAGTTTTTCCGTTCAGTTTTTCCGGTAAAAAATATATGAGTTGTCCTGAAGTTAAAGATTTTTAATTTAAAATTTTATGACAAAATAAATACTGATTAATCTCTAAATAGCATCCCTGACAATTGCTATTTGCGCACTTGCTCCGATTTGGGCGACATCAAAGACTTTCAAATATTTTCATTTATTTGAATAAGAGGACAATATAAACGCACTACATAAGGAAACCCCTCCCTCCCTCCATCCCCAAGAAAAGAAAAGAGAAAATAAAAAATAAAAAATAAAAATAAAAGAGTGATGAACTAATTAAAATGACAAGAAAGCAAACTAGACGATTCAGGAGTGAACTAATGATTGCCGCAGCCATAGTACTGGCAAACTGTTTGCATAGAAAGCAGCAATACGAGAACTAGGGTTGTAATGACCGTAAGAGACTTTCGAAATTTAAAAATATGCTTCTTGATCAATCTTTGAGCCTTGATTCTTAACATATTATCATATTTCTCGTTTACCGACTCTATGATCCTTGCTAATCTAGACTTCACCTTATGATTTCCAGTTGTTTTAGGTAGTCCATTGAAGAGATCAGCAATTTCCTCATCACTCAAACTTCCTTTTATAATCCCTGATTTCTTGAGTATTTCCACATCCTTCGATGTGTTCACAATTCCACACATCAAATCCAAATATTCCGCCACCTTAAGTGCCCCATCTTGACCAGCAACAACTGCTTCATATGCTACTAAGTTTCTCAATATCACTTCAGAATCAGAATTCAAAGTGATCTCAGGAAGATACAACGCGTGTTCACCACCTTCCTTGACAAATTTAATATTCCTGATGCCTCCTGTGAGCTTAAAATTTATTTTAGCAGTTTCGTTTAGTTGTGTCACTGATGGGGTTTTAATCTCATCTACTAAAGGCTTCTTTTTGCTGTCCATATTCTTAGACAAAACTTTGATGAGATCCCATGGCAAACCAGTAATGAAACATACAAGGCCGGGATTACCAAGAGTCGGCACGAGGCTGCCACTTTGTTTTTCCAACCAATATAACATACCTGATTCGATGATCAAATGGTGCAAAAAAGCCAGCAAATGGGGACTATTGAAGCTATGGATTATGTTTGGATCTGCCAGTTTGAGGGGAGAATGTGCCTTACAGAAGTTGTAGAACAACTCTGTAAATAAATTGCTATAAGATTGATTGATAGCCTTTTGGGTTTCAATCAGCACAAACGATGGGATTTGATTCTCTAGCATCATAACATCTTGAGCCAACTTTCTTTGTACAGCATGAACTTCTTGATCACCTGGAACATAACTGCTCAATAAATGCAACAGGTAGAGAGAATCAATGGCCAATATCCATGCTAATGTGATGCCTTCAATATCCGAGTACTTATCATAGTACCCACGAATGACTGGCACGACTGAGCACAACTTATCGATAACTTCTTCAGCAAAATGTTGGACCTGGTGATCATTCAAGCAATTTTTGGCTATGGTTTGCTTGTGCCTCTCAGTGACTAATAACTCCGGCCAGAAGTGATGGTATGGTCCGAGGCTTATTATCTGAGGGGTATAAGCTTGAGGCTTAGTTTCAGTAAGTGTTTTTGGAACTTGAAAAACACAAGGTGTAGGTTCAATATCAACTCTCAATTCTGATGTAAAAGCTCTTATAGTTTCATTGACCCAACGTTGCTCATTAACAGTAGAACCAGTAATGGATTCTGTCGTCATTTTTTTGTGAGAAGTTAAATTGAGGGCATTATATTGTACTATTTATTTGTGTGTAGCCATCCCCATTATTGACTCCATTTTGACGTCCTATATGAGTATGTCATTTGCTGACGTTTGGATAGACGTTCAAAATATTAAAGAGAACTCTTGAAAGTGGTTAGACAAGTGGGTTGGTAGTCACTCTTCACTTTCAATCAAGAGATTTTGAGTTCGAGTCGCCTCAAAAGTAAAGACAAAAACTCTTTGAGAAAAGGATGCCGGAAATCTATTGAAAACAATCTCTCTATCTTAGGGTAGGAATAAGGTTTGCGTATACATTACCTTCCCAATTCCATAAGTGAAATTATACTGAGTTATTGTTGTTGTTATCTTGACAGTGATTGGAGCCCTATTTTTGAGGAATCTTGAATTATATATACACATTGTATTTGGGCTAAGTGACATTTGAGGTTTATTACTCTGTTCGTTTCAATTTATATGAATCTATTTAACTGGGTACGGTCTTTAGGAAAAGAAAAAAAAACTTTTGCTTTTGTGATGTAAAATAATGCACATATATTATGTGTGGCTATAAATTATTATGTAAAAATAAATTATTTTCAAATAAAAAAACGAGTCCTTTTTAATACGAATTAATAAACAAATATGTTCACACAAATTCAACGGTAATAAATTGAGCACGAGTAACATGACACATTAAAATTATTGGGAGGCAAGGCCATGTGCTTTGTGATAGGGACAAACTTAGCAATTATTTCAATCAATAGTGTTGTGGGTATGTGTTTGGAATTAAAATGTGGTCTTTTTGGACTCAAAATATTTAAATATATGGAAAAAAAATTTAGTTATCAAAATATGCAAAATACGGTTTTGAACCACTTTTTATTTTAACGGTTATTTGGGACGTTAAGGTAAAATGCGGTTCAAAATTGCGTTTTACAAAAACACGATTCACAACCACGTTTTCTATTCTGTGCCTTTCTACCCATTAGCTCGGCTAGGTAAACTCCACTTCCAATTAAGAGGTTGTGAGTTCGAGTCACCCCAAGAGTAAGATGAGAAGTTCTTGAAGGGAAGGATGCCAAGGATCTATTTGGAAACAGCTTTTCTACCCGTGATAAGGGTAAGATTTGTGATATACTACCCTTTCCAGGCCCCACTAATAAAATTATACTGAATTATTGTTATTGTTGGTGTAAGGTTTTAAAGGACAATTAAAGTAGTAAAAGTTCTTACAGAACAATAGTTTTGAATTTAAAATTTAGTTTCTAAAGTTGGCACATGTGTACTATCTAGTAAAACAATTCTTATTTTAGTACGACAATACAGGTACCCATTTGATCATAATTTTTTTTTCCGGATTGAAAAAAAATATATGTTTCTCTATGAAATTTTGTAAGTTTTTGAAAATGAATTTTTCAAAAATTAAAAAGTGATTTTGACAACTTTTTCAAAATTTTCGGAATTTTTTCCACTCACAAACTGCATTAGTTTTCAAGTGAAATGCATGTTCGAATGTGATTATAAATTTCAAATTTTTAATTTAATTTTAAATACTATTTAATTTTTTTGGCTTTTATTTCTTTTTATATATAAACAATATTTAAATTTAATTTTTTTTATTTACCTCTTAATAATATGCTTTTAAAGTCGTATAACATGACCAGGAGTACAAATCTAATGATAACTTTTATTACGTGCAAAAAGTTTTTATTTATTTTATTTTTATGATAATTAAATATTGTTAACTTAAAATGGGAACCAAAATAAAATAGTTATTTATATATTCCATAATTTATGTTATAATACCTAGGTATTAATCCATGTTCAATGACGCAAACACGGTGCATTTAAGATCTGAATTTGTCGTGTTTGCAATTTAAGTTTAGAAAGTAACTAACAGAAAATGAAAGGAAAGGTGGTAATGTTACACTAAACCCGAATGGGACCCCAAACATTTAATGAGACGAAAGCTGAAAGTGTTTTGTTATCGTTTGTGTACAATATATTTTTTAATCTCATTTTACCTTAATGGTCGTTGCATATTTTGGTCATTAAATTTTTTTTCTTCATATATTTAAAAGTTTAAGTCGAAAAAGATAATATTTTTGTTCCGGATTCTTGTGAGCATTATAGTACTATTATTTATTTGTGTGTGGCCATCCCCATTATTGACTCAATTTTGAGGTCCTATATGTCATTTGATGACGTTTGGATAGACGATCAAATTCATGATTAACATTACGAGAATTTAAACAAAGCATGCCCTATTGACTCTTTCCCACTGTCTAACATTGATCGTATGATCGATGTCACGATTGACCACGAGATTCTAACTTTTCTTGATGCCTATTCTAGGTACAATCAAATTGAGTTGAACTCAGAGGATCAGAAAAAGATCTCATTTATCACTAAGTTTGGGACTTATTGTTACAACATAATGCCCTCCGGTCTAAAAAATACAGGACCTACATACCAACGACTAGTTAACAAAATGTTCGAGGAACAGATAGGTAAATTGATGAAAATTTACATTGATGATATGTTGGTTAAGTCCCTGTGGGCAAATGACCATTTAACTCATTTTCAGGAAAAAATCAAAATCCTGAGATAGTGGAACATGAAGCTTAACCCAGAAAAATTTGCTCACAGAGCCGGTTCGGGTAAGTTCCTCGGCTTCATGGTGTCGAATCGAGGCATCAAAATTAACCCCGATAAGATCAAGGTCATCGAGGATATCACGGTCGTGGATAGTGTAAAGGTCGTGCAAAGGCTAACAACGCGAATAACTGCTTTGGGTCGATTCATTTCGAGGTCATCAGATCGAAGTCATAGGTTCTTTTCTTTGCTCAAAAAGAAAAAAAGGATTTCGCGTAGACCACGGAATGCCAACAAGCCTTAGAAGAATTAAAGCGATACTTGTTACATCCCGTACCTTAGCATTAGGATGTGCCGTAGTAAATTCACATGAGTTCAAAGGGATTATATCTATTAGGAGATTATAGAAGGTTAAAGATTATTATTATTATTGTTAGACCCTATAAGTTTATAACATTGATATCGTTAGATATTATGTTAGTGCGATATTATTTTTATGTGAAATATTTTAGTAAAAGTTTTATAAGTATAATTTTGAATAGTTACCATTATTACTATTTTCGGATATAGCAAATTATTCCTCTAATCGGTCCAAAGACTTTCCAAGTCTTGCTTTCATTTTCTCAACATATGTGTGATGCGAAGTAGTGCAATATCTACTAAGTTTTGTGACCCACCATTTTGCAACATTAATTTAGAAAGGAAATAATAACGTTTGTCGCCACTAGCATTTTTTAAAGCCAAAATAGTATTACATAAAACCCAAAAGCTAAAATAAAATGACAGTCTTTACGTGAAGCTAAAGATTTTAAATACATTTGCAACACCTGAATTATTTGGAACAAAAATTTCAAAGAGTTGATTGCCAACCATACTAATCCATGCTAAATGATGATGTCAGTATTGACGATAAATTTTAGTTGGCTCTAATTTCTTCTGTGATGAAGACGTTAAATGTGAAATTGTAATTTTTACCATTTTAAAAATTAAGTATACGAAAATTTGTACTCTTTATATGAGATTAGAAAAAATTAGAAGTTGAGAAAATATATGTATTTTTACATGGATATTTTAAGAAAGTAATAATATATGTATTAATTTTATATGTTATCACATGACCACGATAGTAAAGTATATTACAGTAAGGTATATAAAGTATATTAAAAGTGAAAAGTATTTTAAGTAATTTGGAATAATTTTTAATTATGTGGGTAAATACTTAATTACCGGGTAGCGAAGTATTACCTAATTAATAAATTAGTGAATAAAGATTTAAAACCCCCACCCCACCCCACGTGGAAGCAAGCCACTTCCTAAGAGATATGACTCTTAGTTATTTTTAATTAGGTGGCAAGGCAATGTGTTGGATGGATATTTTTCCTTTAAATTTTAAATGGTGAAGATTATCTCTTTCCTATGGTTCCTTTTTGAATTCTGCTTCTTGAAGCCGTTTCTGTTAAAATCCTTAAATAGCATATCTTATACTATTGTAGTTAAGGGTTACCCTATGAACAGGAAGGTTGATCTTGTATACTAGTTATTTTGGTGCTGTTTACATCTACCATCTCAAAGCTGACTATTTACTCAGGGGCGGAGCTAGCATAGCACTTACGGATTCGGCCGAACCCAATAACTTTGGTCCAAAATCTGTATTTATGTTAAAAAATTTATTGAATATGTATAAATTATTAATTTAGAACCCAGTAACATAAACGAACTAGAATCCCGAACCCACAAGCTTCAAATTCTGGCTCCGCCTCTGTATTTACTATATGCACTTCTGTGTCACTGAAGTAAACTAACTCCTAGCCAATAAGAAATCGAAGTGAAACAACTATAGCTACTCAGCCAAACAGAATAAGATTAGGGATATGAGGAAACTTGTCATATTATATATACGGCTGAATCCTCTCCCTCTCTCTCGATTCATTGTTTGGTCCATGTCTAGAGGAGATTGTAAATGGTTGGAGGTCAAGTTCTCAAGTAATTCCTTTGGCTTCTCAATCTGTATAATTATTTTTGTGGAATATTCTGGTTCGGCGTGTCTTTGTGAAAGGAGAATGAAGCATCTGCCAATGGCAACATGAGGTGATTAATAAAGAAAGTGGTGGTATGGGAGTGAAGATTCTCAAGTTTCAAAATAGAAGTTTGGTAGTATACTTAAATGAGTATTTCCTTCTCCCAGTCAAGAGAGCAGAGAGTTTATATATATACAGTATTAAAAGTATTTTCATTATCATCGAGCTATAATCGATGGGCAGACCCCTATTGGGCAACCTCTGATCAGATGGTAAGTTATATGACGATCCTGCTGCGTCCGAGCACATATGAGCGAGCCCAACATGGTCGAGATACAGAGCCTAGTATGGCCGAGCGCTTATGAGCGAGCCTACTACGGCAGAGCATATATATATATGTATACTGAGCCTTATAGGGCCGGACAACTATTTTACTTGTATATGTATGTATATGTATATGTATATATATGTATATGTATATGTATATCGAGCCCTTATAGGGCCGAACAACTATTTTATTTACTATATTGAGAGAATTGAGTCAGTATCAGCAGGTAAGCATATCTTCAGATTATCTTTGACTTCCAGCTACTTGCAGTTATTATATTATCAGTTCAGTTTCAGCTTTCAGTATATTATCTTACATACTCAGTACATTATTTCGTACTAATGTCCTTTTTCTGGGGGCGTTGCATTTCATGCGTGCAGGTCAGACAGACGGACGAGTAGGCCTCTTCAATAAGTGTTGCCCGAGTTCAGCTTGATCGGTAAGCTCCATGTCTTTCGGAGTTTCCGGGTCTAGAGACTTATGTATATCTTGTATATATACGTATATATGTCATGAGTAGGTCGGAGAGCCGTTCCGATCACAGTATATCCATTAGTAGAGGCTTGTAGACATATCTTGTCAGTTAGTGCAGTATGTTGGGCTTTCAGGCCTTGTATGTATATTTGGTTAGTTTGTAAGCTGCAATAAATATTACGGCCTTGTCGACCAAGTTTTATATTGATATTTAGTCAGCATTCGCTGTCGTCTTGCAATGTGGCCCATGGCCAAAAGTAAGACATCATATGTTCAGGGTTCCTTAGTTGCAAGTTGGTACGCAAGGATAGGTGAGGTACTGGGTGCCGGTCTTGCCCCCCAAGTTGGGGTCGTGACAATACCTATCGAGCCCACCCTTGCTTGAAGCGACACCTATCAAGCCTACCTCTACTCCACACTCCGAAGGCAGATAAGAAGCTGTATTTGTACTTGGCAGTGTCTGAAGTAGCGGTAAGTGGTGTATTAGTTCGAGAAAAGCAAGGTACGCAATTCCCTATTTATTATGTGAGTCGAACCTTAGGAGATGTTGAAACTAGATACCCACACCTAGAGAAATTGGCACTTGCATTGATAAGTGCATCTAGGAAGCTAACACCATATTTTCAATGCCATCCCATATGTGTGTTAACCACTTACCCCCTTCGAAATGTTTTGCATAAGCCCGAACTATCGAGCCGGTTGGCCAAATAGGCCGTCGAACTTAGCGGGTATGATATCGAATATCAACCCCGAACCGCCATCAAGTCTCAAATCCTAGCTAACTTCCGTGGTTGATTTTTGCACCAACCCTTGTACCCGAAGTGGAGAAAGAACTCCTACTAAAATCGGGTATATCATCGGGGGTATGCACCCTTTTTACGGACGGTGCCTCAAATGTGAAAGGGTCCGGGCTTGGAATTGTTTTAAAGCCACATACGGGTAGTACCATTAGACAATCTATCAAAACTTCTAGGTTGACTAATAACGAGGCCGAGTATGAGGTCATGATTGCAGTTCTCGAGCTAGCTAAGAGCTTGGGAGCAAAAGTCGTTGAAGCCAAGTGCGATTCATTGTTGGTGGTAAACCAAGTAAACAAAAGTTTTGAAGTTCGAGAGGATAGGATGCAACGATACTTGGATAAACTGCAGGTAACATTGCATCGCTTCAAGGAATGGACTCTAGATCATATGCCTCGAGAGCAAAATAGCGAAGCCGGTGCACTTGCTAATTTGGGATCCTCGGTTGAAGAAGATGATATCGTCCCGGAGACTGTAGTCCAGTTATCGAGGTCTGTGACTGAAGAGGGTCATGCCGAGATATATTCAACAAGTTTGACTTGGGACTGGAAGAACAAGTATATCGATTATTTTAAAAATGAAAAACTCCCATCGGACCATAAAGAATCGAGGGCCCTCCGAATCAAGGCTGCTAGGTTTGCATTAGATGAAGATGGAACATTGTACAGGATAACTTTCGATGGGCTATTGGCGGTATATTTAGGGCCGGGAGACACCGATTATGTTCTTCGGGAAATCCACGAAGTTACTTGTAGAAATCACTCCGGCGCCGAGTCTTTGGTTCACAAAAATTATTAGAGCAGGGTATTACTGGGACAACATGGAAAAATATACTAAGGAATTTGTCAAAAAATGTGATAAGTGCCAACGGTTTGCACCGATGATCCATCAGCCCGGAGAACAACTCCACTCGGTCCTATCCCCGTGGCCTTTCATGAAATGGGGAATGGACATAGTCGACCCTCTACCAACGACCCTAGGTAAAGCTAAATTTATTTTGTTTATGACTGACTATTTTTCCAAATGAGTGAAAGCACAAGCCTTCGAGAAAGTCAGAGAAAATGAGGTTATTGACTTCATCTGAGACCACATCATATGTCGGTTCGTTATACCTGCCGAAATTATATGTGACAATGGAAAACAATTCACCGGCAGCAAAGTGACGAGGTTACTCAAAGCACACAAAATAAAGAGGATCTTATCAACACCATATCACCCAACTGGAAATGGACAGGTCGAGTCAACAAACAAAACCATCATCTAAAACCTAAAGAAAAGGTTAGATAATGCAAAGGGAAAATGGAGAGAAGTTCTACCCGAGGTCCTTTGGGTGTATCGAACAACATCGAAGTCTAGCACAGGGGCTACTCCGTTCTCTTTAGTATATGGCTCCGAGGCCCTTATCCCTGTCGAGGTCGGAGAACCCAGTGCCAGGTTTTGACATGCATCGAAGGAGTCAAATCGTGAGGCTATAAAAACTAGCCTTGAGCTGTTAGATGAAAAACGAGAGGCAACACTTGCTCGGATAGCTGCGCAGAAGCAAAGAATCGAAAGGTACTACAATAGAAGGACCAACCTTCGACACTTCGGAATCGGCGACTTAGTTCTACGGAAAGTCACCCTTAACACTCAAGACCCGAATGAAGGGAAACTGGGCCCGAATTGGAAAGAACCGTATCGAGTCCTCAGAATTGTCGGTAAAGGATCTTACAAACTTAGCACAATGAAAAGTGAACAACTGCCAAACAATTGGAACGTACCATTACTCAAACGATACTATTGCTAAGGTATGATTTTCTCTTTTTGTCCATTTGAATTTGAGACTAACTCATTGTAGGTGTTTGATCGAAGCTATCGAAGGCACCTTTTTACACGAAGGCCTTAGGTTTTAAAGCATGTGTTGCACTATTTTTTCCTTAGATCGGATTTTGTCCCAAAATGGATTTTACTGGCGAGGTTTTTAACGAAGCAACAACTACATGCCAACTAAGGAGAACTCAACAGTATCCAAGGCTTCTTTTCAATCAACATCGAATACTGGTAGGCATCAGACTCGGGGGTTATATTTTCGAAGAAAGTACTTCACACCAAAGAGAGCTTCGATAGGAGAACCTTGTAATGGGGCAAATGGTCAGATGAACCGTGTCCATATAGAATAGACAATCCCCGACGGCAAAACATGTATGCATGTATCAAAATAATTCAAAGAAGCATTCTTTATGTATCAAAACACTTCATATCTCAAAGAAATCTATTGTTTTACGAGCTCTATACTTATAATTCTACGAAAAATGGCCCAAAGGCTAGAACGCAAATACACCCCGAATACTCGGGAACTGTCATCGACAATTAATACATCTGAGTCATCAAAAACTCGAATACATAAGACCTCGAAAACTCGAATTCATAAGATCTAAAAGAGGCATCCTATCGACATAAAGGCTAAGGACATCATACTAGGGGACTAACCTTTCGAACAATTTTGAAAGGTTATCGGGAGACAAGTCCAAGAGACAAACCCGAATGTTACGACCACATTAAGGACTACGGTCATATAAAAAGGCTACGACCAAAATAATGTGGCTCGGAGATGTCCAACTTCTTCCATGAATTAAAGGCCTTCAAATACTTTGAAAAAATAGGTTAAATCAGGCTACCCTCGGCAAAAGCAAATGATAAAGGGCTTTGATAAATTCAGCCCTCGAACAATTTAAGGGCTTCGATGACATCAACCTACGAAAATATCTCAAGAGGTATTCGATTATGTTTAGGCAAACAAATTGCAAATAAGGTTCCGATCCGTTGAACTTTCGAAAAACCCAACGGATACAAAAAACACATGCTAAGGCATAGAAAATTTTTCACTAAGTCTTTTAGCCGAAAAGAGGAAAATATTATGGCCACTTTAGAGGCCGAATTGGTCCAAATTAAAAGAGCCTAAGGGTCAACCTAAAAAAGCTTAAGGGCCGATATAAAAGAGCCTAAGGGCGAAACTAAAAGAGCTTAAGGGCCGATATAAAAGAGCCTAAGGGCCAAAATATATAGGGTTCGATACCTCGCTCTCACTCAACTTGGACTCAAGAGTCCCGGCATCCCGATCTCGCATCAAATCAATTTAAGCCTAGCTCGAGGATTAACAAAAACCTTAAGAGGTATTATATTGATCAATAAAACCCTAAGGGTTTATTATGATCTGAGTCTAAACCAATATTCAGAATGATCATTAGAGTTATACAATCAAATTTTTCACAAATAAGACAAAATGGAATTCAACACAAATCGAAGATGAAGCAAAGAAATTCTTTATATTTATGAAAGATGTTTACAAAAGATATTTACAAAACCCACGAGGGGTCCTTGCACAAAAACACAAAAATAAAATAAAGAAAATCTACTACGGGGCTACATCCTCAAGAACCACATCCCCGGGAGTTGCACCTTTGGGAGCCGCGTTTTCGAGAACCTCCTCCTCGGTGACTTAATCTTCATATCCCCCGCTCTTGGAGCCACTAGCGATAGCCTTGTCGTCGGAAAGCAAAGCGGCAACCTCTTCCTTCAAAGCTTTCATACTTTTGATATCCGCTAAGAGGTCAAAGCCACGTGCATACATTTCCTCGAGGGTTTCCCTCAGTGACTGCTGCTTGGTGTGATCCCGAGCACATAATAACTTGACTTCTTCAGCAACGGTGATTTCCTGGGCATGAATATTGGCAGCCTCAACATCAATCCTAAAAGAAGCCACGAGCATCTCTGCCCCGGATTTGGCCTTTGCAAGATCAGTGGCCAACTTGGCTTCGAGCTCTTCAACCTTTCGACTCCAGGCCAAATTTTCTCCCTTTGCATTTCAGAGATGTCATTCGATCGAAGCTAGTTGGGCCGGAAATGCCTTTTTCTCCTTCTGCGCGACAAGGCGGTCCATGCTTCATTTCTATCGATCACAGTCGGCTTTGATTTGATCGACCCCCCGACGGAGAAGCTCGATCCTCTCTAGCTTCTGTTGTAACTGAGACATTGAAGTATTAGCCACCGTAACCGGACCGAGACAGTATTTTTGCAAAAGCTTAGTTACCTGCTCGTCTAGCTCGACTCTTTCCTTGCAAGCCTTGGCCAGCTCAGCTCGGAGATCTCGCAGCTCCTCTTCCTTCTGCACGTAAAGGTGTTTGAGGGACTTTGTTTCCTCAGTAAGCTTTTTGAGGTCGGTCTCAAACTGACTCAGTTCGGCCGGGATTTGTTGAACACAAAGAAAATAATGAGTAATAGAGTTTACATGATTCTGAAGACGAAGAGCTTCGTCGAATATCATCGGCGAGTCAAGATCAGAGATCTCCTAGATCCCCGCAAGGCATTCCCAAAAAATATCATTCCCTTTGTGGGCCGCCCCCCATGTCAGGAGTCTTCATGGCTCGTGCCTCTCTGAATTGCCCCTCAGAAAACACGGGGCCAGGCGGGGATCCATCTAAATCAATTACCCCAAGTGATTCGCTTGTGGAGTTCTTTTCTCTTCGGGGGGCCTATAGAGTAGGATTTCGGGCTTACCTGATGGATGTTCTCCGAAGTGAAGAGCGGTTTTGCCACTCGATGGCTCGGGGAATCTGCTCGAGCTCCCCTCCGAAATTTCTTCTACTCGAGACTAGATCGTATCTGATGGCTTGGCGGCTTTCAGAGCTGCACTGCTCCCTCTCTTCCAAGCCACCAACGGACAACCGACGTCTTCTTCCTCTTCTTCGCCTTCCGAAGATATTGAACTACTTCTGTGGATAGGGCTACAATCTCGGCCTTGAGCTTTTGAGCCCCGCTTTTCTTGGATTTCGGAGAACTCGCAGGCGAAGCTCTTTTCATTTTCTTCTCATTTATTGGCTTAGGGGCTTCCTCCTCACCGGGCGGGGCGTCCTCATATTAACGGAATCTACGAGACCTGGGTATCATGAGAGTGAGTATTTTGCTGAAAAAACATCAAAGTATGTAAATAAGGAAGCTCACCATGATTCTTGGCTTCCCATCGGCCCTTGGCCAGATTGCGCCAACAACATTCTGCATGAGAATAAGTAGAAGCCAACTGTCGAACCCAACCGGCAAGATCCGAGATTGCGTCGGGAAATCAGGGAGTAGCTGCACCATCGAAGAAAAGTCAGACAAAGAAAGAATAGGGAAAATAGTAATAAGCATTACCAAAAGTGTTGTACTTACGCTTCATATTCAATTCCTCGAATAATGGTATCCTTTCTACTGGAATCAAGTCAGAAGTTTTAATTCGATCAAACTGACCCATCCACCCTCGGTCCTTATCCTCATCGATACTAGAAAACAACGACTTCGAGGACCAACATTGAAGCTTTATCAAACCACCTCGATAGAAACGAGGGCTGCAGAGCCTAATGAGGTGCTTGAATGTAAAGGACAGCCCCTCGACTTTGCTCGAAAAGAAACTGAGCAGCTTGACAATGCGCTAGAAAAAAGGATAAATTTGGCTAAGGGTAACCCAATATTGGTGGCAAAAATCAATTATAACTGGATCTACGAGACCCAGAGTGGGTCGACAGGACCCAACGTGAAAGGATAGGTATAGACGCTCAAATATCCTTCCACATGAGTAGTGATGTCCTCTTCGGGGAAGGGATCACCACATCCTTGTTCTTCCTGTGGCAGTCTTTCTTTACCAGTTTGAGATCGGCCTCAGATATTGTACAAATATAATGAGACACGGGCTCGCATCGTCCCGGAACTGACGAATGTTTATCGAACTTGAAATCAGAGGATGGCTCACACGGCCCGGGAATGCATTCCTCGATACGAAGTGGCACTGCCTCTCTACCACCTGCCGACCGTGAAGATGAGGAGGGTTTTTCTTTCTGTGGCACAGAAGTTTTGGCGATTTGAGGAAGAACTCGGGAAAAAAAGGAGAGGCTGATGAAGTTTGAGAAAGATTTGCAAATGGTTGTGAAGTTACAGAATGAAACTATTTAAATAGTAGTCACTCACCGGTTTGATGAAACCAATGACTAACCATCAACCGCCCTCAATTAATGGTCTTGAGAACTGTGTAGACACGACCTTTCAATCACTTCAGTCGCTGACGTCATGGGGTCGACTTCATGATCGAGGTACCGGAAGATCGAAGATCAAATCGTTTTTTATCATTTTATTCTAAGAAATGCGGGGACTATCTGTAAATGGTCGAAATCGGGTATGCCCGATTTTAGTTCCTTGAGGGACCGCTCTAAGCCCGAGTTAGGAAAAGGTCGAATTTGAGCTTGATGGACCAAACTCGAGCTCAAAAAAAAAATGCAATGCCCGAGGATCAAAGTGTTCGAGGAACATTGGAGCCAAGCACGACCAGATCCGAAATAGTGCCGTTACGAGTTTGTTACGAAAGGACTAGATTCTTGCCACGTGTTGATACCCAATTTTTCCTATAATATTTTCAAAACTATGCTTTGGCATCAATTAGTATTTTTATACAATTTCTGCATTTTTTTCAAAATATTTTAACTAACTTCTTCCAGTATTTTATTTATAAAACAATCATTAATTGCATCTCAAACAGTTTTATAATAATTTTTATGGTTTATTTTTATCATTTGCATTCGTACTATATCTCAATTGTTTCATAAATAGCCACTTCTGTATTTTTAGGCTGCAATTGTAATTACTTTGTAATAATAGCCCACACACGCATTACTACATTATTTTACCAGAAAATAGCCTTTTATATTTTTAAAATATGAAGTAATTATTTTAAAATATTTCCAGGCATGAAAATCAGCCTATTGGTTATTTTTAAAAAATTATTTTATCAATTAAATAGGGTACTTAATAAATGACCCTCTTATTTCGAATTTAGCCTAATTACCTAGCCCAATTTTAACCCCCCAATTCAACTAAACCAACCCAAATATACCCACCCCAAACCTTAATGTCTAACCCAACCGCAAACCCTTTCAATCTCGACCGTTGATCACAGAGATCAACGACTACAATTAACCCTTTCCTTTTTTAGTTCCAAACGACCCGCCAAACCTGGCCATTTCTCACCAACAGCCGCCCTGAAACCCTCTCTTCTCCGTTCTCTCTAAGACCTAAACCTAACCCTAGCCGCCGCCACCCAAAATCAGCCCTAATCCCCTAAATCCCTGTCCGATCTATGGCATTCTATGGTTGCACGAAGCCTCTACTTGTCTCCTATTTCCCTGACTGTTCGATTGTGTGGTTTTTATGGAAGGACCTCGAAGAGATCCGGTCCAGATCTTGTTTAAGGCTTTTCAAAGAGTTTGTCCATGGTCTGTGAGTGATTTCTATCGAAGTTTCACGGTTCAAATCCTTGATTCAAAGGCCAAATTCTCTTATCCTTTCTCTTTTCTTCAAGAAACCCAATGCTTGGACTTGAATCGATTCAGATCTCTGTAGATCTGGAACGATCCTGAGTTCATCATTGATTTTCCTAAAAGTTCCTTACTTCTTTACACTACAAGAAAAAGCCTTATTAGGGACCAACATTTAATGACCGGGTTCAAATTTGGTCCCTAAAAGTACACTACTAGGGATGAGAATATATGCTGGTCCTTAATTGTCTAATTTTTTATTAGACCGATGAAGAGAATTAAGTCTAGTTCACAAAAGGGTTTCTAGCTGGTCCCTGAACCTAAATCTGCATATTCTTCTCAAAGTCTATGAATGACGGTATGTATACTGAAACCAGGGCCACATTTTTCTACTCTTCCAATCTTTCATCTCTGTCAAGGTAGATTTACAATCCATTTGTGCAGGTTTGGGGAGAAGATTAAACTAGGAATGGACGATTATCTCACTAAAAGTAAGTATACTTTCTTTCTCTACATGTATCCTATGAGACAACCTTTATTTATTACTTCTCATCTGGGTTTTTGTTAAATCTGATCATTAGTTAATAAAGTAATTATTAACTCTAGCTCATTACTATGAAAGTTATGTATTTCTAATGACCAGAGAAATTGTTGATGAGTAAAAATTAGTACACTAATTGATAAGCGTTGAACTGAGAAATTATGTGTTCTCTATTTTGACAATGAATTTGTAGCTTACATTCTTTTGGAGTATTATTAGTTTTAGTTTCTTAAATGTCATAAGTTAATACTTATTAACTCTTAACTCATTTCCTCAAAGAAACGTGCAAAGTCCATAGTAAACAAATAAAAATGAACTAATGGTGTAAAATTTTCGTTTCTACACATTAATTGATGACCCCACTTATGGGATTATACTGGTCGTTGTTGTTGTTGTTGTACACATTAATTGACGTAAAAGGCTTTCCTAAATCCTAAAGTCAAACCATGAGTATTTGTTTTAATATTTATAAAAGTACCAATACTTTTGATTTTTCCAAGCATCAGACAAGTAAAATAATGAGGTTTTTCACTCAACGACAATGGAGAAATAAAAACAGTGGTAGAAATAATATGCACAAAAAGTAGTCCTTGAATTCTTTCAATATGCACATGTTTCTAAAATAGTATGAACTAACATGTTATATACCAATTCTTGAACTCCCAAACTAGTAGTAGTCCTTGCCAGTGGCGGAGCCAGGATTTTAACTAAGAGGAGTCAAAATATAAATAAGTAAGCACATAAAAAAATCAAGAGGAGTCAACGTATAGTATATACACAGAAGGATGTTAAAAATTAAGAATTTAACATATTTATACAGTGTAATATTTTAGCGAAAGGATGTCAATTGACTCCCCTTGCCAATGAGTGACTCCGCCACTGGTCCTTGGAGAGTGATGGAGAAGAACCACCGGAGAACTTGGAATTGAAGAGCCGCACGAAATTTAAAAAAAAAAAAAAAAAGGCACTTTCACGGCAAACCTATTTTTTGTATCGTTATATTTTTTGTTATTAAGAATTTAATTCCTTTTTAATTTTTATTTATTTATTAGAAATAAGACTCTTAATAGCCTTAGTTTATCTTTTATAGTTAACTTAACTAAGGCGGGTGTATACATCCGGTGCGGGAAAGTTTTTACCGTTAAATTTTCTTTTTACTTTTGTTTTGTTTTCCCATCGAAGGCCCGATATCCACATTAGAGCCCGATTATATTCGAGATTGTGCCGCATAGGACCCCATTTGAGATTCATCGGAAGAAAGCCCTTATATGGGACTGATGTTGTAAAAATAGCATGGGCTAGCCAGTTTTCGGACTGGTCATCCAAAAAATAGCCAGCATTTGCAAAATCAATAAAAAATAGCCACTATTTTGCTGCAACAGGGACCGGTCCAGCATAATATACTGGAGATCGGTAAACCTGCGTATGAACTTCCAGCATATTATGCTGTAACTCCAACATGCGGAAAGGTCTAGCATAAAATACTGGAGATTGGAGCACATGTGTATGAACTTTCAGCATATTATACTGGACCAGTATATTATACTGGAACTCCAGTATATTATGCTGGAGTTCTAATATACTTATGCTAGAACTCCATTATAATATGATGGAATTCTAGTATACTTATGCTAGAACTCCATTATAATATACTGGAGTTCTAGTATACTTATGCTGGAACTAGGGGTAGGCATTCTGTATTTCGGTTCGATATTTAAGAATTTCGATTCGATATACGATTTATCAATTGTGTATATCAAATACCGTATCAAAATATATTGGTACGGTTCGATATTTATTACTTTGGTTCGGTACGGTTTTGATTTAATAGTCGCTGATGAAGAACAACGAAATGCTGCCTAACTGTGACTCGTTAGTAGTGTTAAAGGAAGTAAGGAACTGTGCAACCAATGTAGCAAGGAATACAAGTGGCCAATACAAATATAAAGGCAGAAACATATATTGTTTCTAAAGAAACAAAGAAAATCCTGCTTACACACACTAAAAATAGCGTGCTGGCTCACTGGGACGGGAAACAAAGACAACCAAATATTGTTGTGCTGACTGCTGAGTGACAAGGAAATTCAAAAATGCAGAATTAACAAAAACACATAACAGAACAATGCAGCACTGTAGCAGCATTAACAGGCTGCAAATTTTAATGTTCTAACAGCACTATAGCAGCATTAACAATCGAATTAAATAGTGCAATAACAGTAGCAGCAGAATTAACAATAGCAGAAATGCAGAATTAGTGTTCTAGTAGTACCAGCAATGCAACAAAAATAACAGAATTAACAGTAGCAGCAGACTCTAATTCTTAAATACAGATTCCAGGAAGACGCTCAAGACAACGCCTAATATGCTTCCTTAAATCAGATGTTCCCTCTTTCGATAAACATTATAATGTTCCCTCTTTCGATGAACATTATAGACTTGTGCCGTATCCAACATCAAATAGGTGGAATTCCACCTAGTAGGAGCATCCAAACACAACATTTTGGTACATTATACCTTTACATGTGCACAACACTGTTTAAACTTTAAGGTCCTTGTTGGCGAAGATCTCACTTACCTCACAATATTTCTAACACGATTCACAGAAGCATCAAGTTCTTTCAAACCATCTTGCACAATTAGATTTAGTATATGCATCATGCATCTCACATAAAGATGTTTACCACTCATCATATTAGTTTTTCACATATCTAACTGTTTAGACAATTCTTTGACTGTGACATCATTTGAAGAAGCATTGTCCACGGTAATAGTAAAAACCTTGTCTAATTTCCATTCAAGCAAACAATCCCTAATAGCTTTAGCCATCTCTTCACCCCTATGACTAGTGATAGGGCAAAAATTTAGTATTCTTTTATGCAACTTCCAATCCCAATCAATGAAGTGGGTTGTCAAATACATATAATTTATTCTTTGTAATGAAGTCCATGTGTCTGTTGTGAGGAAAATTTTTGGTTGTGCTTCTCTAAAAGACCTTCTTAGATTTTGCTTCAATTCACTGTAACTTCATAACAATCCTTTGTTATTGTTCTACGAGAAGGAAGACGAGATAGTGGTTGAGTTTTTCCCATAAACTTCATAAAGCCTTCATTTTCTACAAAGCTAAATGCTAGTTCATCAATAACTATCATCTCAATTAAGGCCCTCCTAACCACTTCTTGATCAAATTTCCAAAGTGATCCTCCATCATTTTCGCAAGATTGAAAAGTTATCTTTGTTTGACTTTTATCTTTATCAATGTTAGGTGGATATTCTTTACATCCAGCCAAATGATTTTTTAATCCCGTTGTTCCATTCCTTAGATGAATGAGCAGCATAAGCTTGCTTACAATATCTACACCTTGCTTTATCAACCCCATTTACCTCAAATTTATTAAAATGGTTCCAAACGTCAGACCTAGGTTGCATGACTTTCATTTTCTTAGAATCTTGAGTATCAATGGTATTGGTGTTGCTATCTCATCACTTACTCTACTTTCATATGTCATCTATACAAAATTAAAATAAATATAAACACAAATTAAGAACTTTCCATTATTTTGTCAAGCAACTTATCAATAGGGAGTAAATTTCTTGTCTAAGAACTTTCCTTTTGTTAATCTTTGTTTGATGCCTCTATTTTTGGTTAATTCTGGACATTTCTTGTCTATTTCATACTCTTTTTAGCTCCCATTTAGCTTTCAGTTAAAGGCCATATTCATTTTACATATTCTTCTATTCAAATAAAGCAAGTTTATTGGAAGGTAGACAAGTCTTTGCAAAATAGATAGTTGGATTTTTTCTTTCTTTTTGTTATACCCAACCTTGGAACTCCAGTATATTATAGTGGAGTGTTTTTCGAATTTTGAACAGTTTTTTCGTTTAAATTTATCTTTACATGAAAAGTGGCTAAATTTTGATGACTTTGAAACTGTGGCTATTTTTTAATAACTACTTATAAATCTGACTATTTTTGAATTTCTCCTTGACGTTGTTTTACACTCCTCGCTGCTCCGGTTATAATATGGCTACAAATTGAATGACTACAATTTTGAAAAATGCTATAATTACGTTCGCCGCAATCATATTTGTAGCGATTTTTTTAGTCTTCCCGATGAGTACTGCAAAATGACCTTTTAATTAATTCACTTTGTGATGATTTAGAAACTCCACAATATAATCTCAATATTTTAAAATATTAAATTTGTGTGGGTTTAAAACTGTCAGAATATGATATCCTTCCGCCCCTAAATTCACCCTGACCGTGGCGTAATGCAAAATAGGCATTACAAGTTTACTACCAAACAGGGGCGGATGCACGCTTCCTCAAGCGGTGTCATGCGACACCGCTTGATCGGAAAATTTTACTAAATATATGTATTAATACTGTACAGAAACGGATAAGTAAGAAAAAATGACACCATTTGGCATAAATTGTGTCTTGGTGTGTTGATTTTGTGCTTGATTTTGCTCTAAGAGGTCAAAGGTTCAAACCTCAACTAACACATTTTTCGTTTGTAAATATTTGAGAGAGCTTTTGTAGTTAAAAATTGTGACGAACTAGAATTGAATTCAAAATCTTTTTTAACTTACGACTCAACAAAACCAATAAACTAAGGTTATTTCTTGTCTAAAAATATGATAATCAAAGTAACATTCCAGTTCTTTTATAAATTTCGACACCGCTTACAAAAATTCATGCATACGCCCCTGCTACCAAATGAGAATCAGAGACTCAACATGCATATAAATTGGGATACATAAAGGCTAAAGCAATAAGAAGTTGGGACTTAGGAGGCCAAAAGTTGACCTCAAAATCTTGTTGCCTTAAATTCAGATTTCACCCCAATTTCTCTATGATCCATATACTTCAAATTCACTAAGTCAAATGGACTATCATTTACAGTTGACCCAGTAAAGCAAGGCCATCAGTAACTGGGCTGGAGCTAAAGTATAGCTTACGGGTTTAGCCCAATTCAGTATAACTTTAATCCAAATCAGAGATGGATCCAGAATTTTGAGAACACGGGTGTACCATTGATTTTATATTTAGTTTGATGATATAAATTTTGTTGCCACAACAACTTATGAGCAAAAAATAGTTTATTTTATTATCACAAAAATATATCATGAGTTTAGCTTTGAAACAACAACAACAACCTAGTATAATCTCACTTAGTGGGGTCTGGGGAGGGTAGTGTGTACGCAGATCTTACCCCTACCCTGGGGTAGAGAGGCTGTTTCCAAATAGACTCTCGGCATCCTTCCCTCCGAGAACTTCCCACCTTTCTTTTGGGTAGACTCGAACTCACAACCTCTTGGTTGGAAGTGGAGGTTGCTTACCATCAGAACAACCGCTCTTGTCTTGAGTTTAGCTTTGAAAATGATCCATAATAGCATCATTAAAGAAAGAGGATACGTTGATTCAAAGAAAGAAAGAAAAGAAAAGGAAGACTTAGGGAGAACTAAAATAAAAGGATGCTTTTGATGGGATTCGATCCCATGAACTTAAGTTAGTAAGAAATAAGGGGCCAAAACAAACAAACCACTTTACCTCTTTTGACCACAGGTGTCATCAAGTAATTATAAGTCTTTTCCGCAAATTATGTACATAATATATTTGATATCGTTAGGAGTGGCAAGTGGTTAAAAGAAAACAGTTAACCACTCATATTATCCACTAAAAAATTGGTTGGATAATGATTTTTTTTTAAAATGGGTCAAATATGGATAAGAACCATATTATCCATTTAGAAATTGGGTAACCAATGGGTCTAATTTTTACATTTGTAAAGCCTCAAATTGGGAGTTTCTCAAGTTATGGAGACTAAGAGCCCGTTTGGACATACAAATTTATTGCTTTTTTCCAAAAACAAAATTGAAAACAATGTTTGGTTATCCATATCTTACCAGTTTTTCCAATTTCACTTGAAAATGCATTTTCACTAGTTTTTAATTTTACAAATTTACCCTATACTTTTAAAATTTATAAAATAACCCCATCAATTATTAACCTACAATTACCCACGTATTTCTCCTCGACTATCAGATGAAGCTACTGTAGCGGATAATGAACCCTTTTCTTGTGATGACTACCATGTTGCTAAACAATAGCATGTTTGATTCAAGTAGTATAATTAAATTGGGACGGTTTTGATATTTTTACAAGTTATGGGGTATAAATCATATTTCATGGTTTAGCAAAAAAAGACATTCAAATATGTTGCAAAAATTATAGCCAAACACAACTTCATCTTCAATTCAAATTTTAGTGAAATTCCAAATTTGAAAATTTATTTTGGAATACATTGCCAAACGCCTACTAAGATTCTCCCAAAAGTGATCATATGCAAGAAGTCATGGATAATATGATAACCATATTATCCGCCGGTTAATCCATTTTTTATCTGTATTAAATATGGGTCAGGTCTGATAATTTATCCGTTTTTTCATTACTCGTTTTCGACCCTAACCATATCTGACCTGTCGCGCCCGTTTGCCCCTCCTAGATATCGTCGGAGGACCATAGGTTCACGTGAACCACGATTTACACTATGGATCCGCCCCTGGTCCAAATAGTGTATTTATCTTAAAATTTTATGACACATATACAAATTATTAATTTAAAATTCAATAATTTAAAAGAACTAAATTCTCGAACTTGTAACCTTCTAATCCTGGCTCTCATTGAATTCAGTAATTTAGACCATAATTCTTGATTTGTTAATCTGTAAGTAGATAAAGTCCCAATTTCAGCGTACGGTGTTGAGGTTTCACATATTTGAAAATTTCAAAATTCATGAATTTTCCCTAGAGTTTGAACTGAAAAATGTCTAAACTTCGGTACTCATTTTTTGGAATTTTTCGTGTTTTAGTGGGTTGATATTATTGTCTAAATTTTATTTCTGATAAAGAATAGGAGTAGCTATTTTTTTGTTACATCTCAAATACTTATTAAACTCTAATAGCAGAGTTAAAAATGATTATTTTCCAATTTCTCACGCGTTGTTGGTTACATATAAAATTTCGTTATAGTTTCAAATGCATTTTTTTCAAAACAATGTGAATCGTTTTTTAACCAAGCGTTTATTTTAGTTTTTTCGAAAGCTAAAAGACCACTCACTACTTTAGGGGTGTTATTAAATTTTTACAAAAACTTTTCTATATTACTGTTTGATTAACAAAAATATTAGAAAATTTTGAAAACTTTACAACAATTTAAAAAAAAAAAAAAACCAAAAGAACACGATAAGCACACGGTTTATGGTCATTTGCAATGTTAAAAAAAATCGTTTATGTCATTGTCATTTTGATAAAGTTTTCTTTTATCAAACTATTAATTTTTGGCAAAATACATAAGTTGGCACTTGACCTATGGGTCAAATTCCTGCTACACACTTTCTGTGGGCGAAAATAATATTACACACTTAACCTTTTAAAAGTGTGTCTAATACACACCACTTTCTTGACCACTTTACCAAAATATAGGTAATATCATGCACCAATAAGGTCATGACACGTATAATTAGCATAAAAAAATATCTAAAATTACATACCCTCGTCTTCTTCGTACCCATCTCTTTCTCTCTATCTCGCCCTCCATGGACCACGAGAAAAATCAGCACACAATTCAACCCAAAAATTAGGAGCCCGAGTGATTTAATCCGAGAAAGAAATAGAAGGCATCAAAAGCTAATAAGCCATGGCTCACTAAATTGCATACTAGCAAATAAATTGGTGATTTGATTTTCAAATTTAACAATCTCTTCCTCCTTATATCCCTCGATATTTTCCTGCTCCTTTCACCTAAATATCAAAAAATTTAATTTTCACTTTTCCATGCGTGTGCATCCCGTTCCCAGATTTTAAATACTATACAAAATGAAATCATATGAAACGAAGATAGCAGCCGACATTAATGGATTTGCAGGAGAAGATCACAAGGAATGAAAGAAAAAAGAGAAAAGTGACAACTAGGTTGTTGATGTTCTTGATCAATTTGATAAAATGTATGACATTAGTTCCGTATTTACTTTAACGGTTAGATAGTAACTAATGGGTTAACAAACTCAAATTTGACGAAGTAAATAGATGGTCCGTAGAAAGGCCAGAATTGATATTACAAATGGCAAGAAAAATGTGGTGAAGATAGGGAGAGATGGAGGAAAAAATAAGATTCTTGAACATGATATGGAGGGGAGTTTGGATGGCGGAACAAACGAAGAGAGAGATAGAGAAGTGTGGGGAAGATGAGGGATTTGCTTACACGTGGCATAATTAAGTATTTAGACAATACTTTTATCTGTAGACGCGCTTCTGCCTTGGTGTTTTACACATGTTAGTTCCCGGTCAAAGAAGGTGTGTATTAGACACACTTTTAAAAGGTTAAGTGGGTAATATTATTTTCGCCCACAGAAAATGTGTAATAGAAATTTGGCACATAGTTCAAGTGCCAATTATGAAGGTGTGTATTAGACACACTTTTAAAAGGTTAAGTGGGTAATATTATTTTCGCCCACAGAAAGTGTGTAATAGAGATTTGGCACATAGTTCAAGTGCAAGTTATGTATTTTGCCTTAATTTTTCTATTCTTCGCCAACTCATAGTTGTTGTGTTCTTTTAATTTTAGTGCCCCTCAAAAAGCACTTTTCGGTGAACTTAGTTCGTTAAGAAATTCAATTATTTAAAAATCTAAAAAGTTGAAAAAGATGTCAAGGCAATTGCATTAAATAAAATATGCCTGTTATAATCAAATAAATTGTACAAATAATAATAAAAAATCTTTATACATCAATAAATACACATAACGCTCTACGCTCTTTTACGAAAAGCGCCCTTATCCAATTCTTAATTAAGTACCTACGATCGCAAAAGTTTAATTTCTTTCATAGAATGGGTGCTAATTAATTATAATCAAAATCTTGAAAATAGTCAATCAAATTAAAGTTTTAATAACTAAGCAAACCAAGATTGGCCCAGAGGTGTGGTGGAATAATTCGGGTGAAATTCAAAAATAGCCAGATTTATAAGTGGTAATTGAAAAATAATCACATTTTCAAAAGTGATCGAAATTAGCCATTTTTTATATAAAGATAAATCTGAATCAAAATACTGTTCAAAATCTAGCATAATATGCTGGAGTTCGAATTTTTTATATGTGAAATTATAGCATAACATGTTGGAATTGCATAATGTGCTGGAGTTTCAACATAATATGTTGGAAGTTCATACACAAGTGCTACAATCTTCAGTATATTATGCTGGAACTTTCCGTGTGCTAAAGTTCCAGCATAATATGCTGGAAGTTCATACACATGTGCTCCAATCTCCAGTATATTATACTGGAACTTTTCGTGTTGCAGCAAAATAGTGGCTATTTTTTAATGACTTTGCAAACGCTGGCTTATTTTTTAATTACCAGTCCGAAAATTGGCTAGCTCATGTTATTTTAACAAGAATTCAAATCTCATTATTAACTAGAGTCTCGAGTTCAAACTCTAAAACTAAATAATTTCTTGGTAGGGAGCATTTTACCCCCCTTAAAGGGCCTATCTCCCATGAATCCAAATTGGTGGTCTCGACTTCTAACCCTAGGAACATAAAACTTCTTGATAGGGAGTACTTTACCCCCTTAATGGACCCATGCGACACAAATCCAAATTGGTGATCTTGGATTCGAGCCCTAAAAACGGAGAACTTGTTGGTAAAGAGCGTTTTTATCCACTTAGTAGACCTACCCGACGCGAATCAAAATTAGTCAAATCAGTAAATTCCGGATACTAGATGATTATACCCACAAAAAAAAAAAGTTAAACAAACCAAGGCTACCAATGTAATTTCTCAAAGCAAGAAAATTCTATATAAACACAAACCTAGAGAGATTAAAATGGTTTGCTTCACAAACAAGTTGTGTCAACCACTTCCCTTTAATTTCTTCATTTTCACATTCTCAAAAAGAACTTTTGAATACTTTTCCATGGCTTCTTCAAAATCTAATACACTAAAACGTATTTGTACTTGTTCTCCTACTACACATCCAGGTTCTTTCAGATGCAGTTTTCACAGAAATGTTGGAAATTTATCAAAAAGGAGTTCATATTCAACAAGTTATAATTGGGAATTGGCAAAGAATTTGGCTAAAGCTAACTCTTTGAAATCTTTGCTTCTTATAATCATAAAGCCTTCTAGCCATGATCTTCAAAGAAGAAGGAATTTCCAGCCAAAACCTTCTAGGTTTTTCTGGATGAATAATAATCCAGATGGGGTTGCAGTTTCTTGATTACAACAAGCATTTGAGAGCTCGATTTTTTTTTTCTTTTTTTATTTGTCTATTTTTCGGTGGAAGGAGAGTCTTGGAGCAACGGTAAAGACGTAAAATTGTCTCCGCTTGACCTATAGATCATGGATTCGAACCGTGGAAGCAGTCTGCTTGCATTAGGATATGTTGTCTACATCACACCCCTTGAGGTGCAGCCATTCTCCGGCCCCTGCGTGAATGTATGATGCCTTCTGCACTGGGCTGCCATTTTTCGTTTTTAATTTTCGGTGGGCAAAGTTATTTGCTACCTATAAGGATGAAAAAATAGCAGATATCTGATGGAATAATCGAGGTGTGCACAAGCTGACATGAATACTTATATCCTTGTAAATTTGAGTTATAAATATTTTTAGCTATCAATGTGTAGATTAATCTATTATGGTAGGTAATTTACGTGCTTATCAATTAGTTACCAGTTAATACTCCATATAATAAAGATTTACATGTACAAGTCATGACATGATTGTGTAAAATATGTTTCTACATTGTCAGTACGTGGAACTTTCTTTTTTCTTCCTCTTTTTACTTTTCTGTAACTTTATATGATAATTGTAATCTAGTGGCAAATTACCCAAAAGAAAAGAGAGAAAAGGGAATTAACAAAAGGGAGTGGAGGGTCTTTAATTATCACTAAGCTATTCCTCACTAATCAAATTTAGACCTCTTTTGATTACGTAAAAATATAGATTAAATGTTTAATCCGATTGCAAAACTCAGTTGGCAACTCATAAATCAGGTAAGCTTAAAACTTTAGCTTTTAAGGTTTCAGCGTGAAGAGAAAAAAAAAATGGTGTTATAAAAAAACAAAAGTAGGGTTTTATTGTTACATAACAACAAAAGAAAAGAAAAGGCATATGTACTATATATAATCTCAAAGAATTTTTACACTATTAGGTCAGGACGAATCAATATTTAAATTTAATAGTTCGATCTTCAAGGTTTTTAGTATACTTTTAAAATTATATATTCAAATTTAATATATATACACACTATGTGTCGAAAATATTGGGTTGACCTGCAGCACAAAAACAGAAAAACTGCATCCATCACTGACCATAATTAGTATAATTCGACTTGATTATGAATGCTAAATAGAAATTTTATAATGTGGATGCATAAAAATTAAGCTCAATTTTGAAAATGAAAGCTAAACCCCGTAGTCATCTTGCATCTAGGTTCTTTCCTATATCTTGGGAATTTATCAACCAACTTGTGAAGCTTAAGTATGAACAAGACTAAAGGGCAATCCGGTATATTAGGCATTTCGCGTTTATGTAGGAACCGGAGAAGGGTCGCATCCGAAGGGGTAGTGACGTACATAGAATTTTTCATAAATTGTGTCACAATTTAAAGGAGTTAACAAATGAACACATCACTATTTGAAAAGCGGTGTCATTCTTTATCTTTATCCCAAATAATTTTATTTTTCTTATACATATCGAGTAAAAATCTTCAATGAAGCGGTGTCTCATGACATCGCAGAGAACAAGATGAATATGCTCATGTCAACGAGTTTGATGTAGACAGTCTATCTCAATGCAAATATTAGTAGTTGCTTCTATGGCTTGAACCCGTAACTTATAGGTCACTTGTGAGTTACAATTATCAACAAGGCTATGCGCATTCTATACCTAATATCTTCAAGATATTAAATATTATTGTTTCAAAATTCAAACTATTTAAATACACAACGAAATACAAAAAAAAAATGCAAATCAAGAGTAAGAATAAAAAAAAATTAGCCCAAGATATGACTTGATAGAAGTTCCAAAATTATGGGGTTCCCCTTCCCCACCATATGGAAAAATAATACTCCATTATTTAATTGTATATACATACTTTTCAAACAGTTGTTCTATTCTTTTTCTACTTTCTCAACCCACAAGACCACAAAACAAGTGGATCCTATTTATTGGGTCTTTATAGAATAAGCTACTTTATGTTTTATTAAAATTAAGATTAAAAAAAAGAGATGATGACAAAATGAAAGTGCTAATTTCAAAAGCATAGTCTTAACCAAATAATTAGTTAAGCCATTATATAAACAAGCAAGATATAAAGTTTTGGTTCATTTGAGAATAATATTGCGATTTGTCATGCATGCTTTATTTGGTCCCAATATTCATATTCGCACTAAAGACTACTTTTGACAAGTTGATGTAGAAGACCGAGACATTAACTTAAATTTATTGAGGCAATTAATTAATATGCTAATGCTAAGAGAATTTATTCTTTCGTATTCTAATAAATCAAAACGTGTAATTAAAGATCTTGCTTAATCACTTGAGAAGTCAGAGGCGGATTTAGACTTCTGATATCGGGTTCAACTGAACTAATAATTTTCGATGTAGAGTATTAATATAGTTTAAATGTAAAAATTTATTAAAATTGTAACAAATAATATATTTGAACAAAAATTTTAAAAATATAATGGGTTCAATCATAATAAACTAGTAACACCGTGAAGAAGTCTTATTATAGTATTAATTATCACCGGTATAGGAATGTTACTAATTATTCTGGAAATAATTCATATTCCCTCCGTCTCATAATATGTGTCGTGGTTACTAAAAGTAATTATCTCAAATTATTTGTCATTTTAGAAGTTCAAGACAAAATTAATTATATTTTTCCTTTTTTACCCTTAATAATTATTATCTTAGAAGACTACAAACACGTTACTTATGGAGATAACACATTAATTGAGAAAACATTTAATAAGGGTAAATTAAATAATCAAAAACTTTTTTCAAGGAGCGTGCACAAGAGAATCACGACACATATTATGAGACGGAGGGAGTAGCACATTTGACCAACTAGTTTGATACAAGTTGCCAAGTCTTGTGACAACTCATAATTTAATACGTTTAAATTTTGGTCAAAGGTGGATACTATGGCAACACTTTGCTAATATCAAATGACTTAAATTGTATATTTTGATCGTGTAAAAAAAAATTGCATATAATTGTGCAATTTAATTGGTTATAATAAGTAATTTTTTTAATCTATTTTTAATTAAGTTCTAGTATCGAACTTGCTACTAAGAATTACATGTCATTGTTAGTCAATTTAACGTGATAATGTAAAAAAGCAATCGTGAGTACAAAAAACTAATTAAATTTAATTCAATAAAATAAAATCTATAGCGATTGAAAGTTTTTAATACGTTTAATTTTATGAAACAGCTAGTTGCTTTTCCTGTAATTTTTTTTTTATATTGTCTTGTTATTAATTAAGCCACTTCAATTCAATTCTAAAGTAGTAATGAAGTTAGGTCTGTTATTCAAATTTGAGAAAGCTTATATGGAAAAGTCAAGGTATCTCATTCAAATTAATTTGAGAAAACTTATATGGTAAATTCATGATCTCTTGAAACTATATCCAGAGGCAGATTCAAAATTTAAAATTTATGGGTTTATACAGCGATCTCAAATTAATAGCTGAGTAAAAATTAAATATTTATAAATATTTATACAAGACCGATAAAAACTACTAAGTTCCGGGAAAGTAGTATATTTGCCTCTAGATCCGCCACTGACTATCACAATACTTTTTTTATTGCTTAATAAACTATTACAATACTACTTTTGGTCAATAACCCATCACTTTGAGTGGAATTAACTTTTTGATAGAAAACACTTTATTTATATTGAGTTATTTGTTACGGATTCAAATTAGTATGATCAACGTGCTTCGAACACTTAGTGTTATTTTATTATGCATTTTTATGGTACTAATATATCGTCTTCTGTTGCTTTTTTGAGCCGAGGGTCTCCTGGAAACAGCCTCTCTACCCTTCGGGGTAGGGGTAAGGTCTGCGTACATATTACCCTCCCCAAACCCCACTTGTGGGATTATACTGGGTCGTTGTTGTTGTTGTTGAACGTGCTTCGAATACTTATAATTAAACAAAAAAATATCACCTTACCACTTATTCTATGCCATTTATCTTCTAAACTAAACGAGATTTAGTTTTATTTTAATATAAGAAAAGTTTAGGAAAAAGTTATTAAAGAAAAAATATGAAAGCGTAGTGCTTTCGGTGTAAGAAAGCAAACTTCTATATACGTGACCTAAGAAGAATCTCTTTTGTGGTTTTTCGATCACAAAATCTTTTATTTTACTAAAAGCATGGGATTTATTTTACGTAAAGAAAATCATTTAAAGTTTCAATTAGTTTTTTTGTAAAAATTATTTTTTATTTTTATTTACCCTTAAAAACGGATAACAATTAAATTTATAAGTGGTTTTAAGAATACATGGATTAATTCAATGCAAACGATAAATTGTGTTAGATTAAATAAATAAAGATATAGTGAATCCAAATCACGCGAGGACGATTCCAACCTCAATGAAATATCCACGCTCCATCTGAGCTCACGATGACCAGCACCGATGAACAAGAATAAGAAAAAAGAAAATAATAGTGTATTGCCTTTGTATACGTGTGTTACTATATGTCTAATGAATAATCAGACTCCCCTTTATATAATAGAAGAGTTTTACCCTAAGTACAATTCTATAGAAGGTAAGAAATCTCATGTTTAACTAATCATTGGTTCCCTACCGATGCGTGCCGGGATCTACGCCGTGATATCCGGCCGGTTACGGATATCACGGCCTTCTGTTGGCCGTGCTTGGTTGCCCATCGACATCCTCTGAGGTCTTTTGGGATTTAGATTGATTCCGAATCATGAGCCTGATATTCTTGAGGGTGGGTGTCACGCCCCCGGACTCTGACTCGATAAGACCCTTGCCTCAATTCTGGTTTCTCATCATCATATCTCTTGCTCGATTTATCTCATCGGAAATCGGGGCATACCATTAGCTCGATTTTACCCGTATACAATTTTATGTAACACTATTAAGATCTAGAGCATCACAAATGATTTTTTAATTTATTTAGATTTTAAATATGTATGTCTTATTGAAAGTTTGTACTTATGTCAAAATTTACTTCGAAAATTAAGTAATTGATACTCATAATTCAAATCTATGGGGTAAAAAATATTTGATATTAACGTTTTAAAGCCTACCTGTTTTTCTGGTTTCTGTGTGAATATGAAATACCTTTTTTTATTATTATTACTAAAGTTTTAAACCCTACTTAGGAGGACATGCCCAAAAAAAAAAAAAAAAAAAAAAAAATCCGCTGCACGAATTTTTATTCTCCTAGCCGTGCCCTAACACCACTACAGAACTGATTAAACATATATTAGTAAGGTACATATAATTGAGGTTAACTTAAAGATACCAATAATTTTCGAAAAAGGGCCTAATATGCAGTGAACTATGCGAATTGGGACAGATATGCCCGTCGTTAATAGTTTGACATATATATATCCAATCCGTCCAATATTTGGTTATTCATACCTTTAGTTTAACGGAATCACTATTTTATCTTTCTTAAATAATTAATAACCGGACCCAACCAAAATATATTGACTCGGTCCGTTAGGACCCAACTCACCCTTATTTCAAAGATATTTTTTGATAGATTATTTTTTTTTGATTGAGAAATTATATGATAATCATATTTTAATAATATAACATTCGAATTAGTTTGTACTTTCTTCAATCATTTTATCATCTATTTTTATTTTTCTAGCAATCTATTTGTATTTTTTACCAATCTGTTTTTATTAATTAATTATTTCAATAAAAATACAAATAGATTGTGAAACGGATTAGACTGTATTTCAAACTTTTCTTAACCGTCCGAACGCAACCATCAGTGTTGGTTGAACGATTTGGACTAATCATTTTCAGATAATATTGATTATTAAGTAAAAATTTGGGGACAAACCAATATTTCAAGGTGATATTAGGTGTATTTCAGCGAACCCAATATTTTATTTGAAATACAATTTCAAACTAGCATTTCAATATTTTCACTGAAATTTCAAATATTTATTTTTATTTATGAAATAATTAATTAATAAAAACAGATTGGTGAAAAATAAAAATAGATTGTGAGAAAAATAAAAATAAATGGTAAAATGATTGAAAAAAGCACAACCTAATTCGAATACTATATCATTAAAATAATAAATAAATATAATTACTATTTTTAGTAGGATTACTTTCCGAAATGATGTATAACAAAAAAAAGTCGATTATGAAATTACTCAAATATAAATATGATTATCACACAATTTCTCAATCAAACAAAAATAATATACCAAAAATTATCTTTGAAATAAGGGTGGATCGGGTCCTAACGGATCGAGTCAGCATATTTTGGTTGGGTCCGGTTATTAATTATTTAAGAAAGATAAAATAGTGATTCCGTTAAACTAAGGGCATGAATGACCAAGTATTGAACGGATTGAGCATATATATGCCAAACTATTAACGACGGACATATCTATTATGGGTGTCAATGGATCGGTTCGGCCGGTTATTTTATAAAATTTATACCATACCAATATTTTGGTTATTCTATTATGTATAACCAAAATTAGACTTTTCGAAACCGTCCCAATCATGTCGGTTTCTCTTCGGTATCGGTACGGTTCGGTTAATTTTCGGTATTTTTTTTATATCATGTAAAATTCACCAGTAGAAGTAGAATGCAATAACATACGTTCTTTTATAGGACTTAGCAAAACTCTCTAGACATTTTTACTGTTTAAAGAGTGATGAATTAAAAAAGAAAAAAGAAAAGAGATGGCTAGAGTATAGATTCAGTATTTTTTTTATATCATGTAAAATTCACCAGTAGAAGTAGAATGCAATAACATACGTTCTTTTATAGGACTTAGCAAAACTCTCTTGACATTTTTACTGTTTAAAGAGTGATGAATTAAAAAAAAAAAAAGATGGCTAGAGTATAGATCCATCAACTATTCTACAACAGCGTAAAAGAAATCAAACAAAGGTAAAGAAATATAAATCACACGAGTTGAAAGATATACCAAGCTGGGACTCAAGAATAAAATCTATAGAAGATTAAATATTCAAAAAGATAAATTCAAATTATATGAAACGACATGCCTTGGGATTTAAAGGGTAATATGGTAATTTCAGTTAAAATGGAACATAATGATTGGTCAAAATAGAATTTTACTAATAGCTCAGTGTATAAATTTTTGTTTCACGATCATGCTGTTTGATTTTTTTCTTTTAAATAAAATTGAATTAATGGTGTAAGAATATTTGAATTAATGATTTAGAATATGGGAGTACATTTTCATTTTTAATTGTGCTAAAAAGGGAATACCCTCAAAAATATACTTTGCCAGTGCAAAACTTTGAACAATGCTTATTCTCTCTTATAATAAGTAGTGATGTAATATTTCCCTCTATTAACTGCTGCACACACTTAATTTATTCTTTTAACTTCTGTTTTTGTAATTAATATATACTGAATTACCATTATATGTGAATTATATGACTAATGCTTTTGGAAATCATGCACATTAAAAAAAACGGGCTTTTGCAAAATACCTACAAACTGCGTAAATATTTTATGAATAAATTAGAAGAAAATTCTAGTGGACCTAAGCATATTAATTTATGGTTGTCTAATATCTTAATCATACAAAATAAGACTAAGATAGTGCTGACAAGGATTTGCTTAATAATTTATTAATTTCAGATGTTTGATTATCAAAATTTATTTTAAGTTCAATTTGATTAATTTTTAAAATAAATGAGAGATTAATTACTTTTACATTAATGCAATATTCCTACCAATATTGGTTTTTTTCTTCTTCACAATAACATATTACATCATTTGTATTAGAATAAAAAAATTAATTTGTGGTAGATGAATTCCCTAATACTATAGAAGATGAGAGACGATTATAAAACATTTAGGACATTTAAATTATGAAAACAAGTCCATAAAATTGTAAGGTAAAATTTAGAGAAAATTTACATAAGAAATTAAGAGAGAGAAGTTAAATTGAAAACCTCCCCCCCCCCCCCCCAAACCCCTATTTTTGTTATTGCAATTTGGACGTTTCTATATAAGTATCCTTTCAAATGATTTCTAATTTAATTGTTTTATTTATTTTTTGAACTTTTTATTAATTATTTTTACTCCAAGGCTTTTAATTAGAAACTTGACCATGCAAAGGAACTGTGAATTTATATGTTCGTTTTAATTTTTTTACATCTTTTAGGAAAGATCTTAAAATTATATATTAGAAGATTTTCGTTCTTGAAATTTTTAGTTGAATATGATTAAAAATGTGGTTGTTAAGGATTAGTGTCTAAAAAGCTCCTGGTTTCTTTACGATTACCCTTATGTAGCTTAACTTCAATCCCTACAAAAAGTTATAGATTGCCATAACCAATAGCTAAGTTGGGGAAAGTGCATCCCGATACGCTAAGCTTCCGCTATGTGCGTGTTCGGGAAAGGGCCTGACCACAAAGGTCTATTGTACGTAGCCTTATCCTGCATTTCTGCAAGAGGCTGTTTCCACGGCTCATAATCAAATTGAGTGATGTGCTGATTTTAGAATCATCAAAAGCTTTACATGTATCCGATTAAAATAAGCCTATCATTTCCAGAAGGCAAAAATACATCGAAATAAACTATATTTCCATAGAGAGATTGACGGTATAAAACACAAAACACAAGTTAAAAAAAAGACCATACATCATATAACTACTTACATATATCAATATCTCGCGAATATAGCTATTGGGCCCGTGCTCAACATGGGCCAACTTTAACTAGTATTTATACTAAGGGAAAGTGAGAAGTATCTAGTAAAAAATTTAAAGCATGTGAAATAATATTATGTATTCCATAATTAAGTAACTTATAAAGTAATTACCAAAAAAAAAATGGTAAATAAAGAATTTTATTACCAAGCAATGTTATGTACAGAGTTTCAAACCTAAATCAGACAAATTACACCCGCGAGCTAAGCATAGTGCCCCAGCTGCTAGATACTTCCTATCTATCTATCTTCTACCTTCACTGCCTATGGATATGAATCCAATTCATTTAATCTATTAGGTACTTTTGACTTCTTGTTTCCTCGATAAAATGTCTTGTATTATCAGCCGAAGGATTCCATCAACAGTCTTCTTCTTGTCTTGGAACAATCTTGTATTCCTCTCAGGCCATATATAGTAGACACACCCTGCGAGAGTCATTCTGTAGACCTCCGCAGTGGCTTTCTTTCCATTTATTTCTCGGACTGTCCATTCAATCTCCTCATCCCACTTCAATACCGACCTTTGGAATCCTTGCCATTTCAGTAGTCTGCCCCAGATTTATTTTGACATCCTACATTCAAAAAAATAAGTGTGGAATGGTTTCATTTTCCTCATTACACAACTCACATTTTTGGTCTATTGTTTTGCCCCATCCTGCTACCTTATTTTTCGTGTGCAACTTCCCTTGGATCGCCAAATTTATTATAAAACTCCACCTAGGAACAACATAGTTGTTGCAAGTTAGTCTCCTCCATGGCACCTTTGGGAACCCCTCTCTCATTCTATGGCACATCTTTTTAATAGAGAAGGATTGTTGGCTCATCAACTCTGTAACCTACATTACTGCCCTTTCTAGGTATGCCTTGGCTTTAATAATTTTGAGTAGTACCCTGGATGCTTGCTTCACTTGGACTTCCCAGATGTTCTTCCCCTTCCCGTAGTATATATGGACCCACCTTACCCACAGTTTATCTTCTTGGTACATCGATTCCACAGAAGTTTAATTATTGATGTCTTGTTCCAAGTTTGAATGTGTATTACATTAAAACTCCCGGCTATTCTGGGCCAACAAACCTTTTCCTAAGCCAACAATGCTCTCTTTGATATCTCTGCTGTGCCAGTCCAGAGAAAGCTTCTACTTGTTGCCTCTATCAGTTTCACAACTTTCTTAGGTAGCACAAAGATTTGGGACCAGAATACTTGGACTGAGAATAGTACACTCTTGATCAGTTGTAGTCTCCCGGCATAGGACAAGTATTTTGCGGTCCATGAAGTTATCCTTCCCAATATCTTCTCTACAAGTGGCTGGCATTGTACTAGGGATAGTCTTTTGGAGCTCAGAGGGACGCTCAAGTACCTAATAGGTAACTCCACTTTTGTAAACTCCAGTGTTGTTAGAATTTCTTCTTGCACCTCTCTGCTTACCCCTCCATAATAAATGGAGCTTTTGTCTCTGTTTGATATCAGTCCGGAGCATTGTGATAATTCATTAAAACAGTTCATGAGCAATTGAACTGAGATTTCATCTCCCCTACAGAAGAGAAATAAATCATCTGCAAAACATAGTTGAATAAGCTGCAGCTTTGAGCATTTAGGATGAAAATTAAAATTTGGGTTGTTTTGTAGTGTCATGAGTTTTCTATTAAGGTACTCCATGGCAATAACAAAGAGGAATGAGGACAATGGATACCCCTGCCTTAGTCCCTTCTTAGCTTGAAATGGCGAGCTTGGTGTCCCATTAATGATAACTGAATAAGAGACACTTGTAATACATATCATGATCCATTCTATAAACACCTTTGGGAAGTTCAAAGCATGTAGGATTTGTTCCAAGTAGGTCCATTCTAAGGAGTCATAAGCCTTTTGCATGTCTACTTTGATCATACATCGTGGGGACACTAATTTCCTTCCATAACCCCAGACCAATTCATGGCTAATAATAATATTGTCTGATATAATTCTTCCAGGGACAAAAGCTTATTGGCTTTGGTCTATTGTAGTATCCATTACTCCTTGCAGTCTCTTTGCAAGAATTTTGGATATCAGTTTATAAAAAATTGTACAGCATGATATGGGCCTAAATTGCTTGATAGTGGAGAGGTTCTTAACTTTTGGTATTAATGTAACTGTAGTGCAATTGATAGGCAGATGCATGGTCTTTGTATTGAAGAAGGATATGACAACATCAGTTACCTCATTCCCTATAATGTTCCATGCTTTCTTGAAGAAAAACGCATTGAAACCATCACAACTTGGTGCTTTCTGGTCATCTATATCTTTCAGAGCATTTATCACTTCCATTCTTGACACTAGTGCTATCAGTTTCAGCTGCATCTCTCTATTTAGGCAAGGTCCATTTTTCATTTCCATAGGGTTTATTGCAGGTATAGAGTCAGTTGCTGAGCCCAGTAGTCGTTTATAGAACCCTATGATCTCTTCTTGAATTGCTTTTTTACTCTGTAGCAATACACCATTATTATCTATCAAATTTTTGATTTTATTTTGGGATAGTCTATTCTTCACAGAGGCAAAGAAGTAGGCTGTATTTGCATCCCCCAATTGCAACCATTGGTTTCTAGATTTCTGCTTTGTGATACTTTCTTCAATAAGGATCCACTTCTCTAGTTGCTCTCTAATTGATTTCTCTTTCTTTTTTAATTTCTCTGATATCCCCCTAATTCTCAACTCCTCTTGGACTGACCATAGTTGTTGTCTATTGTTTTTGATTTTCTCATGAACTCCTGAATAGTGAGTACTGTTGAGTTGTTTCAGTTTGTGTTTCACTCTTTTCAGTCTTTCCCATACTCTCTGCATATTCACCTCTTTATCCATGCTGATCCACCCTTCTATTACTTTTTGCTGAAATTCTTCATGTTCTGCTATGACATTGAAAAATCTAAATGGTCTATATGTCTTTTTCTGGTGATCCTCCAATCTAATAGCTAACGGACTATGGTCAGAAAATCAAGGCGCCATGATTATAATATTAAAATGTGGATATTTGAGCATCCATTCTGCATTTGCCACTCCTCTGTCTAGCTTACTGCTAACTGAGTTATTTGACCATGTGTACTTTGCCCCTATACTTCTTAGCTCTGCCATATGACAATCATTCATAAAGTCTTTAAAATCTTTAACCTTAGATTCATGTATCTGGTTGCCATTTATTCTATCCTCTATATTTAACACTGCATTAAAGTCTCATATTGCTAGCCATGGTCCTGCTTGATCATTTTGAATTTGCCTTAGTTCATGTCATAGACTTCTCCTATCACCAATTGTATGCAGACCATAGATAGTTGTGAAGTTAAAACTCATCTTGCTATCCAATATGCAAACCTTCCCATGAATGAGTTGTACATGAATAACTTCTACTGTGAAACTGACCCTGTTAGGATCCCACAGTAGCCAGATTCTTCCTTTATCTCCAGTTCCATAGTTGTTGCACCAGTTCCACTGTGGAGCTATTTTATTTTTGATCTTTTTTGCGATTACTTCTGTCACTCTATGTTCTACTATAGCTATTATTGCTATATTATTTTCCTTTATAAGCTCCTTCATCTCCTTCTGCTTGTACAGCTTATCCAACCCCCTTACATTCCATGTGACTAACTTCATCTTGGAATGAATAGGTGTTGTTTCTCCCCTCCTCTACTTGTGCTACATTGTCCTGCTTCCATCCACTGTTTGGTTATAGCAAATTGCAAAAGATCACCTGTTGCTAGAGGGTCAAAACCATTTTTCGGTCTGCATGCCTTCATTTTGATAGCTCACTGGAGACTTGCCTGTTGATTTCTCCCTCACTTCTGTCGACCCTTCTTCCTTTTCTATTGTATTTTCTTTTGTCGGTTCTTTCTCTATAGTTGGTATCTCAGCCATCTTAGTTTTCTCAGGATTGCTTTGTGCCTTTGCTATCTGTGTTCCTCCTTTTACATGCCATTCCTGTCTCTGCTTAGAGGCATTCTTTCTCACTTGCTTTGGTTGCTCTTTGACCTGTTCTTGTTTCTCATTTTGTTGGCAAGAGTGTCCCAATTATAGGCAAACATTACAATATTCAGGGCGCCAATCATAGGTCACTACCTGCTCAAAATATCTACCATTTTGATCCTTCACATCGATCTTTTCAGGGAGTTTTTTTGTGATATCAATCTCAATTATCTCACGAGCATAAGAAATTCTATCCATTCTAGTAGTACAGTCATCAGCATACAGGGGTACTCCCAAACTATTTGCTATTCGACTCAGGGATGTCGTCCCCCAGCAATTCAGAGGTAAGTTTGAAAATTTACCCATATTGGCAAAGTATTCAGTACTTCATCCTGGAAGTTGAAATCAGCTGTCCATGCCCTTGTTATTATCAGCCTATTGTTTATAGTGTTGGGGGATGCATATAATGCCTTGTCTTTGTCCTCTATATTGTGGAATCGAATTAGGAAATAACCATCGTTATGGTAGTAAACTCTTGGCTTTGCAGCAATTACCTATTGACTTGCTATGAACCTCTCTACAGCCCCAATTGTAGGGGAGTCCCCAACCACATCGAAGACAATTGCCTTGCGCCATTTTTCAGTTTCCTCTTCCACTTCTTCTTTTTCTAATTCTACGATTTTAACACCATCTCGTATAGTGGGGGCGATGTAGCTTAGATTCATACCTTTGGAAGCATATTTGTTTCCTTCAAACAAGTTCACCCAGGGCAGCTTGGTTGGTGGATCATGCCCTAGGTCCAGTCTTTTTTGCGCCTTATTCGCCTCTGCCACTAGGTTTCCATTTTGATTTTTTGAACTAAGTGTTATTGTATCCTTGCTTACATCTTTCACTTCCTCCATTGCCGCGGAGAGTGGCGTTTTGGTCTTCTCATTGTAGCTAGGTAGAGCAGGCCATGGACCCTCCTTCTATGGCAATTGATCCCTTGGCGTATCAGTAATCAGCATGCTTGTGCTCAAAGGCCCCTTTGTGGGCGGTGTAAACTTCTCCGCCACCATCTTTGCTGGTGCGGTGCAAATTTGGTCATTCACATCCCCTCTAAGATCCTCCTGCTCTGAGTTCTCAGTTCTCATGGATCGTTGATTAACCTTTGTCAATTTCACATTTGATAGTTCAATTCTGTGCGCTGCCTTTTTTGCTCGGCCCCTAGCCATTTCCGGCAAGGGCGTACGTTAGTAATCACCACTATCGTGCGCCTTGAGAGGAAGAGCTAGAGAGCTAGAGAATTATTACCAAAAAGTTACTATGCTAAATATCAATTGATAATTTAATAGAAATAGCAACTAAATTTATTTAAAAAAATTGTCACAACTAAACCGACGTTCATCCCCTCATTCTTAAATAAAAAATGTAGAGCTAGGCTTTGAAAATGAATTTTTTTTTGAATAAATAACGTTTTGTTATGAAAATAATTATATTATGAATGTTCATTTAATACTTCACTATAGATAATTTTTCTGAAAAAGATTATCCATTTAATACTCCATTGAAATTTATCTACAAGCAGCTGATGCAGGCAGGTTGTAAGCAACTCAATGAAATAATTTGCAGCTTCTTATTAAACAGGCATGCTGCAAGCAGTTCATGCAGACATCTTACAAGCAGCTCAAGAAAAGTCTCGCAACTGCTTTCCTGAAAAGTCTCGCAACTGCTTCCTTTCTTTTATAAATAAAAAAAATTAAGTTCATTATGTACATCAGTTTGAAGTTGAATAATATATCAACCTCTGTCTATACTTCTTTTCAGTTTATTTACTTTATAATTTTTATTTTATAATACATTTCTCCTTCTAATAAATTTTATGCGGGAAAATTCAAAGTTCACGGGCTTTCAAAAGACCTACAAGTTTGAGTGATCAGAAAACCATTACGCTATTAAAAAAAGATATTTATCATACAACCTCACATGTGCACCGCCTCTAACTGATGATCCCAATGGCCATGATCTTCAACATTTTTCAAATACTCATCGAATCTAATATTTTCGAATTCTTTTATAAATCGAATCTACTTTAAATAAATATAAACAAATAGGAAACAGTTATACGTGGAATCTATATGGAGTGAGTCACCAAACATGAACTAGGACGTGGCAGTCATTTGGTAACCCCAATTACTTACAATTAGGGGTGTGCATTCGAATCGGTTTATCGATAAATCGAATCGATTATTTGTTATCGGTTTATCGATTTCGATTTATCGGTTTATCGATTTCGATTTCGATTTCAAAATTTTCCTTATCGATTTATCGATTTCGATTTCGATTTTGTCCTCTTCGATTATCGGTTTATCGATAAATCGATAAGCTACAGTAATTTTTTTTAATTTTTTTATTTTTTTTAATTTTTTTTTTAAAAAATTTTTAATTTTTTTTTTACCCTTATTCTATAATACCCTTTCATTTACCCTAAGTCCCTAACCCTATTATTTCCTCTACCACATTTAAGGAATGATCATATTTAAAGCTCAAGTAAATGAAGTTCAAATTAATGGAAAACAGAATTAGCCGTGATGATGTATTTTGATTTTTTGTTTGTTTATACCGTTGGAGTGTTGGTGGCATACATTTGATCCCTTACTTTAGTTTCGTTGCATGTGCTTGTTGACACAATTTTTATGTTATAAACGGTGCTCTTCTTATTTTAGCTTCCTTTTGTCCATATTAGTTAGGTGTGTTTGTAGCGATATACTTTCTGTGGAATCCCGTAAATTTTCTTATTGGTGTAATCGATAACCGAATCGATAAGCCCCAAAAATCGATAAATCGAAATCGAAAAAATCGAAACCTTATTGAAACGATAACGATAAGCATATGTACAAATCGATAATCGATAAGTAATTATCGATAAGGGTCAAAATCGAATCGATAAATCGAATGCACACCCCTACTCTGACTTGAGTGGTCGTTACTCAAACGGCAATTTCCCAAATAACACCAATTAATTGCAGTCATATCCTTGAGATTTTGACCAGTTTACACTTTGCTCCCCAAATAACCATGAAAATAGAGAAGAATTTTAGCATATTTTCCTAATGTACACAACAACAACAACAACGATCCAGTATAATCCCACAAGTGGGGTCTGGGGAGGGTAATATATACGCAGACCTTACCCCTACCCGAAGGGTAGAGAGGCTGTTTCCAGGAGACCACCGACTCAAAAAAGCAACAGGAGCCGATATATTAGTGCCATAAAAATGCTTAATAAAATAACAGCAATATAAGAGATATGAAATACAGAATACAAAATACGAAATAGATGGCTGGTATAGTAAAACTAGCAGATAAAGCCCTGCATCAATAGCCGACCAATGACATTCTTAGTCTAACTCCTAACTGGCTAGTCTCACTCTATTGTGCTGTGAATGAATAATAATACGAGATATTAAAGTGTAGCCCGGTGCACAAAGTATCCTGCGTTCATGCAGAATTCAGAAAAGGATTATATCCCAAAGTGTGTGATGTAAACAGTCTACTATAATACAAGCATTAGTCGTTGTTTTTACGATTCAAATCCGTGACCTATACGTTATACGGAAATTAATTTATTATTGCTCCAAGCTAAGCTTCCTCTTTCAATACAACATTGGTAGATTTAAATATTATCCAACAAGATTATTATGCAAAGATCATTTTCCCTTTCCTCCGTGTATATATGAATTATTTTGTAGTTACTTTCATGTAATCACGTGTTACAAAATTTTGTTGAGAAAGAGAACATCGTGAGATTAATATCTACAAAGTAAGTTTTATTTTTGAATTTTTCTAGCCTCTTCTAGCTTGTAATTATTTCTATCGAAATGTCATTTAGAAGTTTGATTACTTTTAAAATGAACTTCAATTTTCATCTTATTATTGTTAAATCGTTAAAAAACGTAAGTATTCAGTGATAGAGTCAGAATTTTCATTAAGAAAAGTCAAAATATAAAGAATAAACTCATATATATATATATATATATATATATATAGATATATATATATATATATATATATATATATATATATATATATATATATAAAATTACCGAGCTAAACAATGTAATTTTCCGACGAAGACACCCCTTGGGTGCATGTAGCTCCGCCTATGTAAGCATAAAGAACCAAAATTTTGCACATATTGAAACTTCATTTTTCAAAATTTCTTTTAAAAGAAATATCTTGGAAATGTTATATGATAAGACATAGAATTAAAAATAAATTAATGTGCATAAGGTTTGAGATTTCTTAACCGTCAAGTTAATGTGTTAACAGAATATTAACGCGCATCTAGACCGAAATAGAATTCTAAAAAAGCTAGAGGGTCAGCCATGCAATTAAAGCTAATATAGGCCCAGCAAAACAAAAAAAAAAAAAAAAAAAAAAAAAAAAAAAAGGAAAACTGCTATAAATATATACCTCGAGTGGAACCTCCGTTGTAAATTCAGCAGATAAGAAATATTCTTCTTATTCTCTCTCCCTTTCTATTCCCTCTCTCTCTCTCTCTCTATAAATAACTGTAAAACAGCAAAAAATGGCGGTTTCTGCTCGGCGCTCAACCGGACCGGTGTTACGTTCACTTTCGCCTGCCGGAAGATTTTATTCGTCCACCTCTAGGACGTCGTCGTCTTCTGCTTCATCCATACAGTTCTCTCTGGACCGTGAGATGTCACCGAACCGGTCTATTTCTGTTATGAACCGGGAGAGTACTAGGAACCGGCAGTACAAATCTCTACCTCAGAAGAAGGCGGCGTGTATGTGCTCGCCGACGACACATCCAGGTTCATTCCGTTGTAGTATGCATAAGAAAATGGATGTTCGAAGGAGCAGTAGTAGTAGTACTCAAACAGTATCGTCGTCTTATAATTCGAATTCAAACCGGTTGAATATGAGGCGGTCGGCGATGACAAATTCACTTGTACGAATTGGTACTGTTGAAGGCGAATTAGTGAAACGAGCTTTGGCTGCTTTGATTCGTCCCTCGTCTCATCAACAGCGCCGCCGTTTCGGTTTTCAGCGCCGACCGAGCCGGCTTTCTAATATGTTTTGAACGGATGAGCCTGAGGAATGCTGACTTCAGTAAAGATGAAGTGATATCAGCTGGTAACAAGGCGGCGAAGCATGGCGGCGGATCGAGTTCTGGGTGGAGGTTGGAACGGAACGTTTTTTTTTGTGTAATCCGGTCGGCCAAAACCTTAAGATCCGACTGTATATATTAGTCTCAATACATTAGGAAATTTATATAAGATCGAATTATCCAGTTTTTCCATTGATGGCTTATACCAGCTTCTACTTTTACCGTAAAACCTCTACGTAACGGCATCGCTTGTTTCAAATATTTTTGAATGTTATAGCGAATTATTGTTACAAAGAACATATATTATAACAAAATATAACATTTGATTCCGAGAAGAATTAGTTTTTATAGCGAAGTGTCCTTATAGTGATGTTATTATAGAGAGATGTTTTATAATGCATTTTAATGACGGGCGTTCTGTGTTTAATTTACAGGCGCTAATCATTCGGACTGATTTTGGATGGTTAAGTTTCGCTTTATATATTGGAGTAAATTATTCTAAATCCGTTTAATCATTAGATGTTTAATTGAACATTTTTGTCATTAGGTTATGCAAGGGTGTTTAAAGTTTACTTTTAATCAATTACACGTAATATTTTACTTTATACGTAGCTTAATTTTTCGGGCGAAGGAGAATTGGCTTCATCTGAGGCGCCACACCTGCGGAAAATCTATCGCAGTTGCGGTCCTAGTCTAGGCCGCCTGATTTTGCTTCTGCGAATGGGCTCCCACTTTTGCGCACCCGCTTCTGCGGAAAGCGGAGCACACCTGCTGTTCAATTTTAGATGTTATTTTTATATTTTGATCGCGATTGAGTTCATATGATGTTTTTAGACTTGTATGGATATTTGACTTGAAGCCTTGAAGGCTCGGATGAGGGTGGTCAATTGACTATCCTTAGGCCAACATAGCTTCGCCCGTGATTGTTGGTAGGGCAGAAAAAGGACATGGTGCACAAATCAAAAGTATTACAAAGGTATGAATTCAAAAGTATTTTACTCGTGATGAGCTTACTTATACAAATTGAGTTCCTTCAATGTCGTTATTATAGGTAAAGTAGCTTTCTTCATTACATTCCGTGAGCAAACAAAACTTATTAATTGGTTGTCGTATTTAATATTTTAATATTTCGTATTCAAATGTGAATGTTATAAGTGACAAATGAACGTAAGGGGTTCCTATAAACAAAATTATTTTTTATATAGTGTATAAACCTAGTCGAATAATAGTGGTTAGGCATAGTAATAACTGAAGCTTTCTCCTCTTGACTGATATATATATAGTATAATACACCTTTGGCATTTGCTATTATCCTTTTGTTTTGGATAAGTGCAAACTGATATTAATAGAAGCTGCAAAAAGCAGAAAAGAGTAATAAAGAGGATTCATTGTAAATGAAATGACTACATATTTGACCCTACGTGGGAGCAACTTTTGGAGACAATGAAAACTGTATTTCTTTACAAATATCAATATCTATTTAGTACTCTATTGGAAATAAGCCTCCTGAAGAAGCTTATCACTTCGGTACCCGATTATAGATAAACATAAATATATATATTCTATGGAAATAAGCCTCCTGAAGAAGTTTGGCGGAGTTGATAACTAGGGATTTTAGTCTATTTTATACTCCATTCTGCTTGAGTTTTGAACTAAAAATGTATACAAGTAATCCCGAAAGCTTACATGTTGTGCTTGTTAGCAGTGTTTGATCAAAAAGTGACAAGGAAGTCAAAATCAGTTCAAAAAGGAGTGAAACCTGCTCAAGTACCAAGAACAAGTCAAAGCACTGCTACAACAGTAAATCCATCACAGCAACAATAGCCTCACCGCGACCGTAGTGCATTTGTTGCGGTCCGCGGTGGAAAAGATCAGAGAGATGCAATTTTGAAAGCTCAAGCACTGCGGTCCACGGTAGATTGTTCGCGTCAGCAGTAGCCTCATCGCGGCCGCAATCCATTTTATGCGGTCCGCGGAGAGGGGATTCAAAGAGTTGGGAGTTTAGAAGTTGGAAGCCACCGCGCTCCGCAGTCCATTTTGTGCGGTCCGCAGTGAAGCCACCGCGGCCACAGTGCATTTTATACGGTCTGCGGTGGCCAGATTCAGAGACTTAGAAACGAAGCCAAAAGGCCTCACCGCGGACACGGTGTATTTTTTGCGGTCCGCGGTACCTCCGTCGGGGGTATTTTTGTCCAAAAAATTCGGCCTTGTATAAATACTTCTTTTTCATATTTTGGGGTATCTTTATCTTAGCAGAGCACGTGAACGACGATTTTAGTCCATTTTGAGTAATTTGTAGCTAGTTTAACATTGAATCTTCAAATCTTAGCTTGTAATCATATTATATGTGTTATTCTTCATCTAAATATCTGAATTTTTCCATTATTATGAGTAGCTAGACCCATTAGTTAGGATTGTGGCTCAACCCTAGTATGGGTATTTAATGGGTCTTTTGTTTTAAGGCTTAGATGTTTATGGGTGGTTGATATTTGGACTGATTTGTATCTTTCATGTTGAATTAGTGGTTGCAAATACTAATTTGTGCCTTTTTGACTTGGGCTCTTCTTGAGAAAGAGAGCTTGAGTCTAGGAAAATCAGTCCAACAAGGAATTGGGGTGTATTCAAGAGATTGATAGCCCCAATTAAAGGGTTAAACCTAGAGATAGTAATACCCGACTTGAGCATATATTGCTTGCATAATTTTGACACCCAATTGGCCTTGAGAAAGTCAATTAGGGAAAAGTCACTCAAGCTACCGAGAGGTATAGAGTGAGTAATTTCGTGCATTGGCTATATCGTAATCCCCAATATAACAACTTTGCCTTAGGCTTTAGAACCCGTCAAGTATTCACCTAGGAGAAAGTCACTTCCCTAGTGTCTCTTTAACCATTTAGAAAACCTTGCAAGCATTCATGTTTAACCAAAAAATAGAATTTTAGTCAAAGCTAGAATTTAGAAGAACGCGAGTTACTGATAATCAAAAGAATACGTAGAAGAAAGTAATTTGGGGTAACTAGAGTGTAATCAGGAGAAAAATAAGTGAATCAAAGTATATTCCAATCGTATCTTCTGTTTACAAGTAACCAGATACCTCCCTTTTATAGGTATCTTGAAGATATGCGTTTTCCCAAATCATAATGAGGCTATTATGAATAATTAAAGACATTGAATGCTACGTTACACAATCATTGTAATCAATACACATTCTCTAACGTATCCAGTATTTAATGCATGTCGAATTCCGTATTTGCGCTCTTTATTATGGTCAGATCCATTCCTTTTGATAAATGACTTAAATAGGTACGGGCGTTGAATCCTTCAAATGTCCTCCCGTGCCTCTTCCTTTGCCTTTGCTCGTTTCTATTGTTGCCCGTGCCTCTTGACTAATTATAATTCTTTGACTATTTGATCAGTCCACGTGTCTCAACATGTCACTTACATATATAAATGCAATTTTTTCCAATACAGATAGTCCCCCCACTTTTCATTTATTCATCAATTGAATATTTGGGAAGTGAATTTTATTAAAACGAGAATTTTTGTCACCATTAATGTTATGACAAAATTGACGCTTCAATTGTCACTTCCATTTAATATTCCGTACATGTATTGAATTTCCATTGGCTCTACAGTTTTTGCAGCCTTTTTCAAGGTTTTTACGGTTCCACTATTAATGAAGTGCCAGTTATCATAATTATGGTCTTTCCACCTCCGCACTTTTACCTTTGGCGGTTACTTATCGGTATAAATATAATTTTTTCCCTTGTCTTTTATCACATAAAGCTTATTGAACACTTATTTCTCCAAATCTCTGTTTACTTCTTCCTTAAATCATTCTTCTTTGATATGTCTTCTCCAAGCCCTAACCTTGAGAGAGTTTCCATTACTGACTCCTTCCCCAATGCCCCTGTTAGGCACAGAAGAGGAGGTAGACCTCGTAGTTTAGGATCAAGTCGAGGTGGTTCGTCTATGCCTTCTTCTAGTTCTGGTCCTTCCTCTAGGACCAGAGGTTCTCTTTCTCACAAATCTTCTTCTAGGGGTAAAGATCATTCTGAACCTTTACGCGAACTTTTATTAGATGAGATAGTCCCTTCAGAATTGTCTTTTTACCATGACAGGGAATCTCTTAGAAACCAGGTTTCCGCATTAGATCGTGTCGATGCTTACCCCACTCAAACTACAGAGGTTTTGACTCTTGTGGTTCGTAAGGACTGTCATTGGAGTAATGATTTTCCCATTATTATCCCTAATCCGAATCAGAGAATTACTTCCTATTTAACTGGGTTCTCTTTTGTTGACACTTACCCTTTTACTTTAGGGTTTAGACCAGCAATCGACCCAGTCATTCTTGAATTTTGTCGTTTCTTCAATGTCTGTTTGGGTCAAATTGGCCTAATCATATGGAGGGTTGTTTCCTGTTTAAGGCATTTAGCCACTAAAGCTGAAGCTCCTTTTACTTTCCCTCACTTGATTCATCTTTACTCACCTAGGCTTTTTCGTAATGGTATTTTTACACTAGTAGCCAGGAGTAAGAGGGTTTTGGTGAGCCCTGAAGATGACAAGGATCGTGGCTGGTATGCCCGATTTGTTGCTGCCCCCACTGTTGGTTTAGTGGGTGAAGATAATGTTCCCTTCCCTGAGAAGTGGAATTTTGCACGTAGGTCTTTTATCCCTCTCGTACCTTCTTCTTTCAAGTTTATCAGCTTTTCTAATTTTACCCCCCCTTTTTTCTTAGCAACCATGGGAGTTGTGGGGGATGTTCTCAATTTTCGTGATTGTGTAGATAAATTGCTGAAGATCTCACCAACGGATGGTAGATCTTGGAAAACACTTTCTAACCGCTTTGGTTGGAAGGTAAAGACTCATGGTAAGAGTTCATATTTTGTTCTTTTCGTGCCTATATTCTCCTTTATCGTTTTCACTTTTATCCTTCTTTTTGTCAGGATTTGCTATTTGAGGGGTTACTGCTGAAGCAGTTGCAGCCTCTCGTGTCTCTTTGGGAACTCGTACTCCTTCGGGAACCCGTATCTCTTTAGAGAGAGCCCGAGAAATAGTCTTGGGTTCCTCTTCTGTGAAAAGGAAGGCTGCTGAAGAGGAAAATTCTGGAGAAGAGGAAAATGAGAGTTCCCTGGTAACAAGGCCACGAGTTAGGAGACGCATCGTGTCCGATGACGAAGCTGAAGTTTCGGTTTCTCTTACCGAACCTGTTGAAACCCCAATAATAATTCCTGATGATGACGTCACTCCCTACGATACTCGTGAGTCTATTGACCAACTTTTCGTCAGTGGATTTGGTCGTGAAGATGTCGGGCCTGTTTTAGACGAAGTACCTTTATCGTATTTTTCATTACTCGTGCCTGTGATTCCTTCTTTACCGGCCCCAGCTATTTCTGTTCCTTCTTCTACTGCTCTTACCTCTTCTCCGGCTCCTCCTTTGACTATTTCCCCTCCCATCGTTCATCATACTGAAACGAGCTCTTCAAGTAGAAGTGCCGCTATGAGGCGGGTAATTATTGAAATTCCTGTTGAGAGCAGCCTTTTGAGAAAGTCAGGTCAGGAGGATGTATGGCTGGAGCCTCTTATTGGCCCAATTGAAAAAGCAAAGCTGGAGAGCCATAGTTCCCTGACTTTAATGAATGATATCGTGCATGCTACTCTGAAGGTATTTTCCTTCTCTCCCTTTTTTACTTTGCAAAATTTTTCATCTTTGGGATTCTTATTTCTTTTTTTTAAGCCAATCTTATCGGCACAGAATTGATGAAAAGAATTGCCCCTTTGGAGAAGATAGCACGTGACTCTCAATTGGAAGCAATCAATTGGAAGGGGCAATTTGAGAGTGCACAACTTGATATAGAGAACTTACGATAGAGCAAGAATACCTTAGAGCAGCGAGTACGGGCTATAACTTCAGAATTGGCGGTTACAAAAGCCTCTTCACACCAAGTAGAAAAAGAAAAAGAGCGTCTCGAGTCCTCCTTCTCAGAGCAGCTATCTAAAGCTAGTGAAGAGATCAGAGAATTAAAGGCTCTTTTAAACCAAAAGAAAGTTTACGCTGGGGAGCTTGTGCAAAATTTGACTCAAGCACAAGAAGACCTCAGAATCTCTGCTGATAAGGTGCGTGCTTTAGAATGCTCCCATGCCTCTCTTCAAGCTTCCCACAGCTCCGCCTTGGCTGAAAATGAAGAGCTAAAAAATGAGATCACTGCTTGGGAAAAGGATTATGAGATCCTTGAAGAAAAATCTACTGTTGAGGCAAGTTGGGCTTTTTTGAATTCCCGTCGTGATGGCCAAGAAAACTTCAACCTGGAGTTGGAGTTAGCTAATATCAACAAAACCATTGAAAAGGCTCAACAAACTCAGGACTTCCTTTCTCCCGTGGATGAAGTTCCCGTGGCTGAAGCTCTCATGAATGTTGAAGCTGATACGGGTATCCTGACTATTTCAAACTCGATCTAGCCTGTTGCTGCAAGACAAGTTAAAATCGCGCCTGCTGATGCACCTGCCCAAATTGAGCCCACTGTTATTGACGTTCCTACCTCAATACCACAAACTTCTCAGTGAACGGTTTTAATCATTCAAATGATTTTGTTTTTGTTTTGATTTTGGAAGATATTTAACCAAAAAATAGAATTTCAGTCAAAGTTAGAATTTAGAAGAACGCAGGTTACTGATAATCAAAAGAATATGTAGAAGAAAGTAATTTAGAGTAACCAGAGTGTAATTAGGAGAAAAACAAGTGAATCAAAGTATATTCCGATTGTGTCTTGTCTTTACAAGTGACCAGATACCTCTCTTTTATAGGTATCTTGAAGATATGCATTTCCTCCAAATCATAATGAAGCTATTATGAATAATTAAAGATATTGAATGCTACGTTACACAATCATTGTAATCAATACAAATTCTCTAACATATCCAGTATTTAATGCATGTCGAATTCCGTATCTACGCTCTTTATTATGGTCAGATCCATTCCTTTTGATAAATGATTTAAATAGGTACGGGCGCTGAATCCTTCAAATGTCCTCCAGTGCCTCTTCCTTTACCTTTGCTCATTTCTAGTGCTGCCCGTGCCTCTTGACTAATTATAATTCTTTGACTATTTGACCAGTCCACGTGTCTCAACATGTCACTTGCATATATAAATGCAATTTTTCCCAATATAGATAGTCCCCTCACTTTCCATTTATTCATCAATTGAATATTTGGGAAGTGTATTTCATTAAAACGAGAATTTTTGTCACCATTAATGCTATGACAAAATTGACGCTTCAATTGTCACTTCCATTTAATATTCCGTACACGTATCAATTTTCCATTGGCTCTGCAGTTTTTGCAGCCTTTTTCAAGGTTTTTACGGTTCCACTATTAATGAAGTGCCAGTTATCATAATTATGGTCTTTCCACCTCCGCACTATTACCTTTGACGGTTGCTTATAGGTATAAATATAATTTTTTTCCCTTGTCTTTTATCACATAAAGCTTATTGAACACTTATTTCTCCAAATCTCTGTTTACTTCTTCCTTAGATCATTCCTCTTTGATATGTCTTCTCCAAGCCCTAACCCTGAGAGAGTTTCCATTACTGACTCCTTCCCCATGCCCCTGTTAGGCATAGAAGGGGAGGTAGACTTCGTAGTTTAGGATCTACTCGAGGTAGTTCGTCTATGTCTTCTTCTGGTTCTGGCCCTTCCTCTAAAACCATAGGTTCCCTTTCTCACAAATCTTCTTCTAGGGGTAAATATCATTCTGAACCTTTAGTAGATGAGATAATCCCTTCAGAATTGTCTTTTTACCATGACAGGGAATCTCTTAGAAATCAGGTTTCCGCATTAGATCATGTCAATGCTTACCCTACTCAAATTACAGAGGTTTTGACTCCTATGGTTCGTAAGGACTATCATTGGAGTAATGATTTTCCCATTACTATCCCTAATCCGAATCAGAGAATTACTTCCTATTTAACTGTGTTCTCTTTTGTTGACACTTACCCTTTTACTTTAGGGTTTAGACCAGCAATCGACCCAGTCATTCTTGAATTTTGCCATTTCTTCAATGTCTGTTTGGGTCAAATTGGCCCAATCATATGGAGGGTTGTTGCCTGTTTAAGGCATTTAGCCACTAAAGCTGAAGCTCCTTTTACTTTCCCTCACTTGATTCATCTTTACTCACCTAGGCTTTTTCGTAATAGTGTTTTTACACTAGTAGCCAGGAGTAAGAGGGTTTTGGTGAGCCCTGAAGATGACAAAGATCGTGGCTGGTATGCCGATTTGTTGCTGCCCCCACTGTTGATTTAGTGGGTGAAGATAATGTTCCCTTCCCTGAGAAGTAGAATTTTGCACGTAGGTCTTTTATCCCTCTCATACCTTCTTCTTTCAAGTTTATCAGCTTTTCTAATTTTACCTCCCCCCCTTTTTTTAGCAACCATGGGAGTTGTGGTGGGTGTTCCCAATTTCCGTGGTTGGGCAGATAAGTTGCTGAAGATCGCGCCAATGGACGGTAGATCTTGGAAAACACTTTCTAACCGCTTTGGTTGGAAGGTAAATACTCATGGTAAGAGTTCACATTTTGTTCTTTTCGTGCCTATATTCTCCTTTAATGTTTTAACTTTTATCCTTCTTTTTGTCAGGATTTGCTATTCGAGGGGTTACTGCTAAAGCAGTTGCAGCCTCTCGTGTCTCTTTGGGGACTCGTACTCCTTCGGGAACCCGTATCTCTTTAGAGAGAGCCTGAGAAATAGTCTTGGGTTCCTCTTCTGCGAAAAGGAAGGCTGCTGAAGAGGAAAATTCTGAAGAAGAGGAAAATTAGAGTTCCTTGGTAACGAGGCCACGAGTTAGGAGACGCATCGTTTCCGATGATGAAGCTGAAGTTTCGGTTTCTCTTATCGAACCTGTTGAAACCCCAATAATAATTCTTGATGATGACGTCACTCCCCACGATACTCGTGAGTTTATCGACCAACTTTTCGTTAGTGGATTTGGTCGTGAAGATGTCGGGCCTATTTTGGACGAAGTACCTTTATCATCTTTTTCATTACCCGAGCCTGTGATTCCTTCTTTACCGGCCCCAGCTATTTCTGTTCCTTCTTCTACTGCTCTTACCTCTTCTTCGGCTCCTCCTTTGACTATTCCCCCTCCTATAGTTCATCATACTGAAACGGGATCTTCAAGTAGAAGTGCCGCTATGAGGCGGGTAACTATTGAAATTCCTGCTGAGAATATCCTTTTGAGAAAGTCAGGTCAGGCGGATGTATGGCTGGAGCCTCTTATTGGCCCAATTGAAAAAGCAAAGCTGGAGAGCCATAGTTCCCTGACTTTAATGAATGATATCGTGCATGCCACTCTGAAGGTATTTTCCTTCTCTCCCTTTTTTACTTTGCAAATTTTTTCATATTTGGGATTCTTATTTCTTCTCTTTTTTTAGGCCAATCTTATCGGCACAGAATTGATGAAAAGAATTGCCCCTTTGGAGAAGATATCATGCGACTCTCAATTGGAAGCAACCAATTGGAAGGGGCAATTTGAGAGTGCTCAGCTTGATATAGAGAGCTTACAAGAGAGCAAGAATACCTTAGATCAACTAGTACGGGCTTTAACTTCAAAATTGGTGGTTACAAAAGCTTCTTCACACCAAGCAGAGAAAGACAAAAAGCGTCTCGAGTCCTCCTTCTCAGAGCAGCTATCTAAAGCTAGTGAAGAGATAAGAGAATAAAAGGCTCTTTTAAAGCAAAAGGAAGTTTACGCTAGGGAGCTTGTGCAAAATTTGACTCAAGCACAAGAAGACCTCAGAATATCTTCTGATAAGGTGTGTGCTTTAGAATGCTCCCATGCCTCTCTTCAAGCTTCCCACAACTCCGCCTTGGCTGAAAATGAAGAGCTAAAAATGAGATCGCTGCTTGGGAAAAGGATTATGAGATCCTTGAAGAAATATCTGCTGTTGAGGCAAGTTGGGCTTTTTTGAATTCCTGTCGTGATACCCTACTTGAAGCTGGCCAAGAAAACTTCAACCTGGAGTTGGAGTTATCTAAAATCAACGAAACCATTGAAAAGGCTCAACAAACTCAGGACTTCCCTTCTCCCATGGATGAAGTTCCCGTGGCTAAAGCTCTCATGAATGTTGAAGCTGATACGGGTATCATGACTATTTCAAACCCGATCGAGCCCGTTGCTGCAAGCCAAGTTGAAGTCGCGCCTGCTGATGCACTGCCCAAATTGAGCCTGCTACTATTGACGTTCCTGCCTCAATACCACAAACTTCTCAGTGACCAGTTTTAATCATTCAAATGATTTTATTTTTGTTTTGATTTTGGAAGATTGTAATCAAACCCTTAACTTCATTTGAGGGTTGTTTTAGAAATGTCAGTCCCTAAGTCTTTTAGTGGGGCAATCTAAACAATTTCGTAGTTTTATGATTAAGTTCGAACTTAGTCTTAGATTTTTTTACATATTAAGAAGTTTTTTATCTTAAACTTCTGCTTGCTTTATTCTCTCCTTTTTTTAAGGACTTACAGAATAATTTGCATTTTCGTTTTCCGAAAAATGTTTCTGTTAACCTCATGATTAATTTAAACATGAGTTTTATAAAAGAGGGCCCTTTTATATTCCAATATTTAATGAAGAAGACGTCTCAACTTCATAATGGTATTATCATACGACAAAAGAAATAGGAATACACATGTTTTTCTAAAATAACTTTGACAAGATTTTATTTTTGAACCTTGTCTAGTTCCGAATAAAACTTTACATGTATTTGAATTACATCTATAACTTTCTCGTAACTGTTTTTCTTGTAACAGATTCAAAAGAAGAATAATAGATACAGGGTTTTTACTTATAACCCGTTTTAGTACATAGCCTTTGCCCTAACTATAGTGAGGTTTTTCTTTGGCCTCAACAGCTTTGTTGACCTGAGCAGTAATTAATTTCTGCAAAGCTTCATCAACAACTTCAACATTTTCAAATTGAGCATACTCGTTTATTTGAGATCCATCAGGAGTACCCTCACGAGATTGTCGTGGAGAGTCCTGCGGAGTTGGAACTTGAATGTTAATATTTTGTGGGCCTCTCTGACTTTGTTGGTTCTCTTGGTTTCCTGGGGTGTAATTGTTATTCGACATAATTGATGTAACAAGGAAGGTCAAGTGAAAAGAAAATAGATTATCAGTTTCCTGGTAACGGAACCAATTTGTTTAACCAAAAAATAGAATTTCAGTCAAAGTTAGAATTTAGAAGAATGCGGGTTACTGATAATCAAAAGAATATGTAGAAGAAAGTAATTTAGAGTAACCAGAGTGTAATCAGGAGAAAAACAAGTGAATCAAAGTATATTCCGATTGTGTCTTGTCTTTACAAGTGACCATATACCTCCCTTTTATAGGTATCTTGAAGATATGCGTTTCCTCTAAATCATAATGAGGCTATTATGAATAATTAAAGACATTGAATGCTACGTTACACAATCATTGTAATCAATACAAATTCTCTAACGTATCCAGTATATAATACCTGTCGAATTCCGTATCTGCGCTCTTTATTATGGTCAGATCCATTCCTTTTGATAAATGATTTAAATAGGTACGGGCACTGAATCCTTCAAATGTCCTCCAGTGCCTCTTCCTTTGCCTTTGCTCGTTTCTACTGCTGCCCGTGCCTCTTGACTAATTATAATTCTTTGAATATTTGACCAGTCCACTTATCTCAACATGTCACTTGCATATATAAATGCAATTTTTCCCAATACAGAAGATTGTAATCAAACCCTTAGCTTTATTTGAGGGTTGATTTTGGAAACGCCAGTCCCCAAGTCTGTTTTGGGGCAATCTAAACAATTTCGTTGTTTTATGACTAAGTTCGAACTTAGTCTTAGATTTTTTTGTACATATTAAGAAGTTTTTTATCTTAAACTTCTGCTTGCTTTATTCTCGCCTTTATTTTTAAGGACTTACAGAATAATTTGCATTTTTGTTTTCCGAAAAATGCTTCTGTTAACCTCATGATTAATTTAAACATGAGTTTTATGAAAGGGGACCCTTTTATATTCCGACACTTAATGAAGAAGACGTCTCAACTTCATAATGGTGTTATCATACGATAAAAGAAATAGGAATACACATGTTTCTCTAAAATAACTTTGACAAGTTTTTATTTTTGAACCTTGTCTAGTTCCGAATAAAACTTTACATGTATTTGAATTACATCTATAACTTTCTCGTAACTGTTTTTCTTGTAACAGATTTAAATGAAGAATAATAGACACGGGTTTTTTCCTTATAACCAGTTTTAGTACATAGCCTTTATCCTAACTATAGTGAGGTTTTTCTTTGGCCTTAGCTCGTGGCTTTATGACTTTTACTCTGCACTTGACTCTTTCAGGCTTGATTTTTCCTTAATCTGCTTTGACTTCTTTATACACATGTCCGTGTATATTATGTAGTCCCCCAAGTGTTTGAGTGTTGAAGTATGAAGCCTCGAGCACTTGATAGTTTCTCTCGTTTGGTCCTTTTCCTGAAAAGAAAAAACATACGGGACTCGGAGGGACGATTATAGATGAAGACTGCATAACCCGTTTGCATTTCTATCAGAATAATTGTAACCTTAGGCCAGGAATTTTAGGTTACTCCATGTGCCTTACAGGTCGTGACTCATCATTTAGTACGGGTTAGCGTTCCTATCATCTAAAATCGTTAGTAAAATTTTAACAATTCAAAAATGAAATTAAAAATGGTTATACCTGGCCGTGGGTTTTCCTTAGAAATACTATCTCTTTAAATGAACAGCATTCCAATGTGAAGGTAGTATCTTGCCATCCATTGTTTCCAGTTCATATGCTCCCTTTCCTGCAACATCACGCACTTTGTAGGGTCCTTCCCTTATTGGACTTAATTTTCCTGTGTTTGTTACCTTTGTAGACTGAAAAACCTTTTTAAGAACGAAGTCCCCAATTTTGAAGAACCTGAGGCGTGCTTTTCTATTGTAGTATCATTCTATGACTTGCTTTTGTGCTGCCATTCTTATTAAAGTAGCTTCTCTCCGCCCCTCGAGTAAATTTAGGTTGACCCCCATCTCCTCGTCATTAGATTCTTGTGTCGCATGTGTGAACCGTGTACTTGGTTCCCCTATCTCAACTGGAATTAAAGCCTCAGCTCCATAAACCAATGAGAACGGCGTTTCTCCTATACTTGTTTTTGCAGTTGTGCAATATGCCCATAAAACTCCAAGTAACACTTCAGGCCAGTTTCCTTTTGATTCCTCTAGTCATTTCTTTAAATTGTTGATAATGACTTTGTTCGTTGATTCTGCCTGTCCATTACCCACCGGATGATAGGGTGTTGACGTAATCCTTTTAATTTGCCAGCTTTGAAAAAATTTCGTGATCTGAGCTCCAATAAACTGAGGACCATTATCACATACGATCTCATTTGGTACGCCGAATCGACATATGACATTCCGCCAAATAAAGTCTCTGACTTCCTTTTCTCGCAACTGTTTGAATGCACCTGCCTCTACCCATTTAGTAAAATAATCAGTGAGAACAAGCAAAAACTTTACCTGTCCTTTTGTTTGTGGTAATAGACCTACGATATCTATTCCCCATTTCATAAATGGCCATGGCGCAATGACCAGATGTAATAATTCCGCAGGTCTATGCATATTGTTACCATACCTCTAGCATTTATCACATTTGGCCACGAAACTTTCTGCCTCCTCTTCCATTTTAGGCCAGTAATAACCTGCCCTAATTAAGATTCTTACTAGTGATCTTCCACCTGCATGATTCCCGCAATGACCCTCGTGTATTTCTCTCATTACATACTTTGTTTGCGAAGGTCCAAGGCATCTTGCTAAGGGACCACTGAACATTTTACGATATAGATTGCCTTATTTTAAGCAGTACTGAGTGGCCTATCTTCGAAGCGCATAAGCCTTTTTCTTGTCATCAGGGACAGTTCCATACTGCAAAAAAGCAACAATTTCGTTCCTCCAATCCCAGGTTAAGTTATTAAAATTTACCTCATTCGCATCAGGATCAAGAACTGAATGAAATAAATGTATCACTGAGGCATTTGCATCGTTTGCCACGACGATCGCAGATGCGAGATTAGCTACGGCGTCTGCTTCAAGATTTTCGTCCTTGGGTATTTGTCTAACTTTCCAATCTTGAAATTGTTTTATCAATTCCCGTACCTTTTCCAAGTACTACTGCATCCTTGCTTCCCTGGCTGTATAAGTCCCCAGCATTTGATTAATTACGAGTTGTGAATCACTCTTGATTATAATCTGATATATGCCAAGTTCCTGTGCCAATTCTAAACCTGCAATCATAGCCTCATATTCTGCCTCATTGTTAGTTATGGAATGACATTTAATAGCTTGCTGAATGGTTTCACCCGTAGGTGGTACCAATACTACCCCAAACCTGCCCCTCTCACATTAGATAAGCCATCAGTGAATAAAGTCCAAGTTCCTGGGTTAGCTCCATTGAACACCTGTAATTCTTTTTCTGCTTCTAACTGTATTCCCTGACTAAAATCAGCCACGAAATCAGCTAATACTTGTGATTTTATAGCAGTTCTAGGTTGGTATGAAATTTCGTATTCACTTAACTCTATTGCCCACTTAGCTAACCTACCTGATAACTCATGCTTATGTAATATGTTACGTAAAGGGTAGGTAGTTACCACAACGATAGGGTGACACTGAAAGTAAGGTCTTAACTTTCTAGATGCCATGATTAACGCAAGTGCAAGTTTTTCTAACTGAGGATACCTCATCTCTGCATCTAACAAAGATTTACTTACGTAATAGATAGGAGATTATTTACCTTGCTCTTCTCGGACCAAAACAGCATTTACCGCCACTTCCGAAACAACAAGGTAGAGGAGTAGCTTTTCCCCAGCCTTTGGTTTTGCCAACAAAGGTGGATTTGATCAGTACGTTTTCAAATTTCTAAGTGCTTGTTGACATTCCTCATTCCATTCAAAATGATCCTGCTTCTTAAGGGCTGAGAAGAATTTAAAACACTTCTCTGATGATTTAGAGATGAATCTTCCTAAGGCCGCGATTCTCCCTATTAATCTTTAAACTTCTTTCATGTTTGAAATTATGTCAGGGATTTCCTCAATGGCTTTAATCTATGCAGGATTTACTTCAATTCCAGATTAGAAACAAGAAAACCCAAAAACTTGCCTGATGCAACGCCAAATGCACATTTTTCGGGATTTAACTTCATATTAAATTTGTGCAAAATTGAAAATGTGTCAGATAAGTGTGATATGTGATTTTTTGAGTACTGAGTTTTAACAAGCATATCATCTATATATACCTCCATAGTCTTTCCTAAATATTCCTGAAACATTTTGGTAACTAAGCTCTGATACGTTGCACCTGCATTCTTTAGACCAAAGGGCATTACTTTATAACAGTAAGTCCCCTTGTCTGTTATGAATGAAGTTTTTTCTTCATCTCCCGGATCCATTTTAATCTGATTATAACCTGAATATGCATCTAAAAAACTTAATAATTCGTGACCTGCAGTTGCATCAATCAATTAATTTATGTGTGGTAGTGGAAAAGAATCTTTAGGGCAGGCTTTGTTAAGATCTGTATAATCTACACAAACCCGCCACTTACCATTTTTCTTTGGAACCACAACAGTATTGGCTAACCAGTTAGGATACTTTACCTCTCGAATAGAACCAATTTTTAGCAATTTTTGGACTTCTTCTTGAATCACCTGATTCTTGAAAGTTCTCTGCTTTCTTTTCTTTTGCTTCACAGGAGGATATGACAGATCTTCATTTAGTTTATGAGTCATCACCTCCGGTGGTATTCCTGTCATGTCGGAGTGGGACCAAGCAAAGCAGTCCATGTTAGTTTGCAAAAATTCAATTAACTTACCTTTCATTCCTTGGTCAAGATTAGCTCCGACATAAACTTTTTTATCAGGCCATTGAGCAAATAACACGACAGGTTCTAATTCCTCTATCGTTGTTTTGATATTTTCATTCTCTTCTGGTTCTTGAATGGTATCAAGCCTTGAGTCTACATCTTTTCGCCCTTGTTCAGTTGATTTTTGTGTTGTGATGTCCTCAACTGCCTTCGGTGATTGCTATTTGCCTTCACTTCTCGTGCTTGTATATGCAACGAAGTTAATAGCCCTGGATATATGTTGATCTCCGTGAATTTGATAGATTCCCCATGGCGATGGAAATTTGATAACTTGATGCAAGGTTGAAGGAACAAAATCCATTTCATGGATCCATGGTCTCCCCAGAATCATGTTGTAAGCCATCTCCATGTCTACTACCTGGAACTTTGTATCTTTGATGACCCCTTCAGCAAAAGTGGTGAGTGTTACCTCTCCTTTCGTGACGACACTGGAATTATCAAATCCAGATAGAGTATGCGCCTTTGGTATTACTCTATCTTCAGCTTGCATCTCACGTAGCACTCTTAGCAAAATAATGTTCACGGAACTACCTGGATCAATCAAAACTCGTTTCACATTAGTATCATGCACAATTAAAGATATTACCAGTGCATCGTTATGAGGGGTTAATATGCCATCTGTATCTGCATCATTGAATGTAATATTGCCTTCTTCTAAAACATGTTGCACCCATTTCCCTTGGGTAATAGTTACTTTGGAAGTTTTGTTAGCTGCAGTATATGATACACCATTGATGTCTTCACCCCCACTTATAACGTTAACAGTTCTTTTGGGAGAAGGTGGTTTTGGAGGCTTCTGTCTATTCTTCATGTAAGCTTGCTTGCCTTTCTCGCTGAACAACTCAGTAAGATATCCTTGTTTTAATAAATGATCAACTTCACTTTGTTAAAATCTGCAATCTGCTGTTTTATGCCCGTGGTCATTATGGAACTCGCACCAATGGTCAGGGTTGCGCCTGTTTGGATTCGATCTCATTTCCTTTGGCCATCGAACCTTATCTCCCATGCTTTTCAAAACAGCTACGAGCTCGGAGGTGCTGACGTTGAAGTTGTAACCTCCGAATCTCTCTTTTAAATTTATATCATCATCCTGTGACTCATAGTTGTTTCGCTCGTTCCTAAATCTTGATGAAGAACCTGATTCTCTGTTTCTTGATCTATGATCGTGCCTTTAATTATCCTGTTTTGACCGTGAGTCTTTTTTCGCAGGTCCCATATAGGGCTCATACCTGTTTTTACCGGATCTTTTTTCGGTCTCTACACGTCTTGAACGTATACTTTCTTCTTTTTGAGATCGTGGAATAGCATCTTCCTCAATCCTCAACTTCGTGCTATACCTGTTATAAACATCATTCCACGTTGTAGCTGGGAATTCTCAAAGGCTTTCCTTGAGTCTCCTCGTAGTTTCCGAGCTTTTTTCATTCAAATTGCATGTAAAAGCTATAGCTGCCCAGTTATCAGGTACACGCGACAATGTCATTCTTTCACGTTGAAATCTGTCCACGAATTCTCTAAGCAATTCTGAATCTCCTTGCTTGATTTTGAAAATATCCTCCATTCTTTTTTCCACTTTTTGGGCTCCCGAGTGTGCTTTGATGAAAGAATCTGCAAGCTCAGCAAAAGAATTTATAGAATTTTCAGGTAAAAGGGAATACCATGTTAGTGCTCCTTTGGTGAGTGTTTCACCAAATTTCTTGACTAATACCGATTCGATCTCCTGCTTAGTCAAATCATTGCCTTTTACGCCCGTTGTGAATGCAGTCACATGGTCTCATGGGTGTGTTGTTCCATCATACTTTGGAATATCAGGCATTTTGAACTTTTTTGGAATTGGGAGTGGGGCAGCACTTGACTTCTAGGGTTGTTGCGAATATTTGTCCATGTCTACCCCTTTGATTATGGGCGGCACCCCGGGTATCTACTCTATGTGTTCACTTTGCTCCTTGAGCTGTTTATGCAAGGTTAGTACTAAATTTGTAAATCAGAATTAATTATATTACCTGGTTCTCTCTCCTGCGGTTTACTGGGAGTTCCACCGCTGCCTGAGTTAACAAGCCCGGAACAAGGGTTTTCTATAGTGTTATTATTTGGAGTAGGTGTGGGTGTTGCAACAGGTAACTGGTTAACAAGCGCCTCAACAACTTTGTTGACCTGAGCAGTATTTAATTTCTGCAAAGCTTCATCAACAGCTTCAGCATTTTCAAATTGAGCATACTCGTTTATTTGAGATCCATCAGGAGTACCCTCACGAGATTGCCGTGGAGAGTCCTGCGGAGTAGGAACTTGAATGTTAATATTCTGTGGACCTCCCTAACTTTGTTGGTTCTCTTGGTTTCCTGAGGTGTTGTCATTGTTATTCGACATAATTGATGCAACAAGGAAGGTCAAGTGAAAAGAAAATAGATTATCAGATTTCCGGTAACGGAACCAACTTGTTTAACCAAATAATAGAATTTTAGTCAAAGCTAGAATTTAGAAGAACGCGGGTTACCGATAATCAAAAGAATATGTAGAAGAAAGTAATTTGGGGTAACCAGAGTGTAATCAGGAGAAAAACAAGTGAATCAAAGTATATTCCAAACGTATCTTCTGTTTACAAGTGACCAGATACCTCCCTTTTATAGGTATCTTAAAGATATGCATTTTTCCCAAATCATAATGAGGTTATTATGAATAATTAAAGACATTGAATGCTACGTTACACAATCATTGTGATCAATACAAATTCTCTAACGTATCCAGTATTTAATGCCTGTCGAATTCCGTATCTGTGCTCTTTATTATGGTCAGATCCATTCCTTTTGATAAATGACTTAAATAGGTACGGGCGCTGAATCCTTCAAATGTCCTCCCGTGCCTCTTCCTTTGCCTTTGCTTGTTTCTATTGCTGCCCGTGCCTCTTGACTAATTATAATTCTTTGACTATTTGACCAGTCCACGTGTCTCAACATGTCACTTACATATATAAATGCAATTTTTCCCAATACAGATAGTCCCCCCACTTTCCATTTTACATATTATTAGCATAAAATTAGAAGTAACAAACAAACAAATATGATTGGAAGTGTAATTAAGAGCACTACACACTGCTAGTTTAGATAGAAATATAAATCCCAAATATTCTAGCTCTCTGTGGATTCGATCCCGACCTTCTCGGGAAAAAGCTGCATCGACCGCTCTTGCCACTTTGTAGTGGTGTAGGGTTGGACCCGATCATGCTCAAGCTACAGTTAAAACCCAACCTCAAGTCCTCTAGATTGGCCCATCATCAACACACATAAATCACATCTCGCACCTCATCCAGGGAAGCACAAGACGTCGATGCACAACTGACACCGAGCGCTCATGTGCGCATACGAATGCGTGGAAGGAATTCAAAGGATTACGCTTCAAGCTGAATCAATAGCGCATGATAAGGAAAGAAAGATGGGAAGTATATCCTAAATGCCTTGTAGCCTCTAGAAGATAGGTATAAATGTTATTATACTGATCCCCAAGACTCTACTAGACACTTGCTCATGACTTGTAGAACCTATGAACCTAGAGCTCTGATACCAAACTATCACGACCTAATATCCACTAGTCGTGATGGCACCTAACCCAACCCGCTAGGTAAGCCAACTATACTATCCAATTCCCATAATATTTAATAAGGCAGTTTAAACAAGAGAATTATCTAAATCTTATACACTTTTCCAAGGACTAGTAGTACAAATCATGAGCTTCTAAGAATAAAGTTTACAAAGCTGATATGAAGTAAATACATCTTCTGTTTGAAAAGTACATAAACAGAGTTTTATAAAATTAAGGCTACCATGAACAAGAGGCAGCTACAACAGGAACGCATGTGCATCTTCAAATCCATGCAATCATCGAACACAGCAACATCAGCATCCTGAATATGAACGCAATGTGCAGGAAATGTAGTATGAGTACAACCGACCCCATACACTCAATAAGTAACAAACCTAACCTTAGGTTGAAAGCAGTGACGAGCTGGAACATAGGTCGGGTCCAACACCAATAACTAAATAGCAGTTCATAACAGTGTAAAGCAAATAAATAAAGAAATAGCTCAGAGATAAAGTGCTCAACCTTTTCGTAGTTTTCCGAAAATAGTTTCGCTTTTCAAGTATACCAATGAAAGTCCAAATCTGTTACCGAAATCGTCAAAAATATGAGTAAGTTTGAAAACTGTAACTCTTTTCCAAAAATCCTTTCAACAGTAAATATGATGTTTCATTTTCTTTCTAGATAGCATGTGTGAAATACCCCTCTATAGCCATCAATGTGTGTAAAAAGTCATGAATGACGTGATACCGTACATCATAAGGAAAATGTATCTCTATACTTGTATGTCATGTGCGTGCCAAATGCGATGCAGTAATACAACCATATGCATACTCTTAGAGTATCAATTCACTCAGTCCTCCCAGTTACTGAGTATTCACATTCACTCAGCCCTCAAAGTCACTCAGTCCTCATAGCCACTCGACACTCGCACTCAGTAGGTACCTGCGCTTACTGGAGATGTGCAGACTCTGGAGGGGATCCTTAAGCTCAAGCGCTATAATCTTCACAAACAACTCACGTGCTGCATGGACAACTCACGTGCTATAATATCAAATCAGAATCTGCACGGACAACTCACGTGCCATAGTATCAATATCAGAATCCGTACGGACAACTAACGTGCCATAGTATCAATATCAGAATCCGCACGGACAACTCACGTGCCATAGTATCAATATCTAAATTCGCACGAACAACTCACATGCTATAGTGTCAATATTCTCACAATCAGGCCCTCGGTTTCACTAAGTCATCAATTTTTCCAGTCTCTCGAGCTCTTAATGTCATAAAATTAGCCCGACAATAATGATATGATGTATCAATAAATAACAACTGAGACTGAGATATAATATGAATGCATGAATATGACTGAGTACGAAATATCAATGAAATCAGTGGGGTGACAGAAAGAAACGACCACTATGGGTCCTAAAAATATCAACATAAAGCCTAAACATGATATCTAACATGATTGATAGCTCAATTGATTAATCACATGGTGAAAACACATATATCAACAAACTAGGGCCATTAAATAGTTCCAGGGAAACAACGGAGTCATAATTTACAGGGTGCACGCCCACACACCCGTCACCTAGTATGTGCGTCACCCCAATACCAATTACACAACACATAATTTGGGGTTTCATACCCTCAGCACTAAGTTTAGAATAGTTACTTATCTCAAACAAGCCAATTCAAACATCGAGCAAGACAAGTGATGCTCCAAAAATGCCATCACGCGCGTTCCGACCTCCGAACGGCTCGAAACTAACCAAAAATAACTCAAATACATCAAACAATGCTAAAGGAACGCATCTCAATTGAAAAAGGTCAAATCTTTAATCAAAAGCCCAAAATCGGCAAAAAAAAAGCCCAACTCGGACCCGCACCTCGAAACCCGACAAAACTCATAAGATTCGATAACTCATTCAATTATAAGTCCAACCATACTAATTTCACTCAAATCCGACTGCGAATCATTGTTCCAAACTTAAAAATTCACTTTATGAAACTTTAGGCAAAAATTCCCAAATTTCACTTTGAAATTATCAATCAAATCCCAAAAACGAAGAAATATTCATGAATATAACCAAAAACAAGTAGAGAATACTTACCCCAATCTATATGGTAAAAATCACCTCCAAAATTGCCCAAATCCGAGCTCCCCAACTCAAAATATGACTAAATGAACAAACCCTTATTTTATATATATTTTTGCCAGCTATTCTGCCTCATTTCTCATGCTAAGCGATCTCGAAACTGGCTTTTTATGCCTCCAATGGATTCCTTATGAAATTTTAGTCAAGTTAAGCTTTTAAATCACTCCATTTGACCTTATAATAAAGGAGATATATTGGTTTTAATATTTGCAAATAGTGCAGATTTTTAAATACAAAATTTCATAATTAATCTAAAAAATCTGGCAACCCAATTTTTAGTAAAAAGACCATAAATTCCTCATAAAATGTCCAAATTCGACGATTCTTTTTGCTATAGTTCCGTAATTATGATATGGATCTAATGATTTAATCAAAACAGAAATCGGAGCTCATTTGCTTAATGTGGTATCATTTATGCTTGAAGAAACGACGTCGAAACATAAGAAAAACGAGCGCAACACAGCCCAAACCTATCTGAAGCTCACCCGAGCCCCTCAGGACCCCGTACGATCATATTAACAAGTCCCATAACATAACACATACTAACTTGAGGCCTCAAATCATGCATAACAACATTGAAACGATGAAACGCGCCTCAAATCAAACATAATGAACTTTCGAACTTTCGAACTTTCGACTTCCAAAAACTCGCGCTGAAACATATCAAATCAACTCGGAATGAACTTAAATTTTGCACACAAGTCCTAATACATCCTACGGAGCTACTCGTGTCCCCAAACTACCGAGCAAAATGCAAATGCTCAAAATGACCGATCGGATCGTTACAATAGTTTTGTATGCAAACAAAATCTTGGTGCAGTAAGTTCACGCTACGTAGACGTCGAAATTCGGGAAAGACTGAACCACATCAAATTTTATATACACAACATTATTTTGAAGCATTTTTACAAGAACCTATTTTCTCAAACATTTACGTATAAAACAAGTTTGCGTATAAAGCTTTTACATTTTTCCACGAGCTATAGAGTTCATTATCTAATGCAGAACCAAATATAAATATGCTCTGAATAAGTCTAATTAATAATAGTCATATTCTGACTTTGAAAAAAGTAAAGAAACTAAAATTAAGAAAGATATATACATAGATACTTAAAAAAAAAAATTATACTATCGACATATATAATTTAAGCCATTTATAGAAACAGGGTATTAAACAGAACCCATTCGCTTTTATCCAAAGGTTTTGGGTCGAGTTTGGGAATAAAAAAATTATGAGACGAAGCGCTTCGCTTTTATAAGACCTTATACATCAGGAATTTTAATTAATCGGAGCCCTAATGTGATACCAAACACCGAATAGGCAGAGGCGGAGCTACGTGCAGTGAAATGGGGTTCAGCCGAATAGCCTTTGCCAAAAATTGCACTATATATATATATATATAATTAAGTATATTAATTTTACGTACTTTTCAAAACAGTTGTGTATTCTTTTTCTACTTTCAGCCTCAACAAACAGGACCACAAAACAAGTGGATCCTATTTATTGGATCTTTTATAAAGTAACCTACTTTATGTTTTATTAAATTAATTAAAGAGATTGAAAAGGGAGATGCTGACAAAATGAAGTGCTAATTTCAAAAGCATAGCTCTAACAAATAATTAATTAAGCCATTATATAAACAAGATATAAATTTTTGGTTCATTTGAGAATAGTATTGCAATATCATCATGCATGTGTTGGTCCCTGTTGGATATACGGTTTGGGCCGTGGGTCACCCATGTGGACTGACCCGATCCATTTTAAAAAGAGATAAAACCTAAGGAGGTTAAACGTAGGTTTTATTACTCCTAAAACTACTGCACGTTTTCTTTTGAGAGACGTGAGAACGTGGAGTGGTGATTTTCATCGGTAGTTCTCCCCATCTCCTCTTCTCTATATACTTCTCTTCAGTACAGAGATTCTGAAGCGGCAAAAAAAATTGAAAAGGAAGAACACAGTGAACTTTAGGCATTTAGTTTGTGAACAAAAACTCTGTTTCCTGGAGATTCAGAATACGATTTGGGCAATTCTTTTGGTGGTGAGTTCAATGGTTTCCGCTGTATCAATAACGTACACAATTCGTTGTTCTATCCCCTCGGTTTATTCTAACAATGGCATCAGAGCCAGTGATATTGTTTTCTGGTTTACAACTTCTCAGTCGATGCTATATTTTTTTATGACCGCTACTGCAATTTTCTTTGGCACTGTGGTAGTAAAAGATAGAAAACATCATGTTTGATAACAATTTTAGAACTGAGAATCCTTACTGGAAAGAGAACAAAGTTTGTTTTGTAATATAACTCATTACCAATTAGTTTGTTGACGTCAAACAATTGGTTTTTGGCTAATGTCTAATCTATTGTTCATACCAGAAGTTTCCTTCATTTTTTTTTGTCTTTTAGTACTTATATTTGTTTAAACCTTCTTTGCCTATTATGGTGCTTTAAAACAATTTTAATTGTTAACAGAAATGCCCTAGCACCATGTTATATCACAGAAAGCATAAGCTAATATTTTTTTGTGAATTTTTTCTTGACATTCACAGAATGTAGTGATGAATTCTTTTGTTGCTAAAAAAAATAATTAAATTTGGAAAATTGTCACATATGTTTATGGGAAATTTTCCATAGAGGTTGTTATTTGTTAGACCAATCTGTTTAAGTGATGGTTGGTTAAATATAATTGGTGGAATAGAGCTAATGAGCTTATTATCTTGCAAACCTATGGAAGTCAGGCAAAAAAAGGTCTACTGATTTCTTGAGGAATTTCTCCAACAAGTAAATTGCTTCATAGTCTTAAAAATACTTTTTGTTATATCAAAAGGGGTGAAGGAAAATTACCTGAAAATTGGTTAAACAAAGTACAAGGAATGGACGTTTGGTAATCTAAATGTTTATCATTGTCTATTTCAATGAATTAAAATTAGTTTAGTAATAATCCCTCGATTGATATCCTTCTACAAGTAATTGTGATATATGTTGTCACATTGAGTGGTTGTAGTCATTTTTATTAGTTCCTTGGTCCTATTTCAGATATGGCTGAACATGGACAAGTTCGAATTACTCCAAGTAGGAGTTCTCGAAGTCAAGGAAGAGGACAACGTAGAAGGGTACGTCGCCGAAGGACTTATTTCTATAATGATTCAGACTCGAAGCCTGAAGTCATCAGGAATGTCCCAAGGGCGAGACAAAATAAATTAAAGGATCGAAGGGCTGAACGAAGGGAAAGAGAAAAGAAATTTAGGGAGTTTAAGGAATTTAAAATTGGCCCTGATGTTTCCGTTCCTGAACATGTACACCTCTTTAAGATAAAAAGAGATGAATTGGCTAATTATGTAGAAATTACTGATTGGGAAGCATTAGCTAGTTTAGCGGACTCTCTTCGAGAGCCTCAGGGTGAAATTTTAACTGAGATTTATCATGATGTTTGGCCTAGTGCAACTTTTAGCGTATATGAGCAAGAGTTAGGGTTCGATTGGTATATGGATGTCCTAGCAAACATGTAAATTGTTATTATGTGTTTTATTTTAATTAAATTTATATTATGTTTTTTATGTAAACATGTAAATTTATATTATGTAAACATGTAAATTTATATTATGTTTTTTGTCTCACTAGTTACATACATTATTTATTATATCCTTTTGTAATGGATTGAGACTTAAAATATGTACACACTAAGAAGTAATCTTAATATTAATTAAAAATATTTGGATATAGATGATGAATGGAAACGTAGTGACCGTTCGATTCTATACTAAATGTAGAATTAATATTATAATTAATTTTTTTGAGTGTGTAATCACTTGCATAAATTAACTGATGTATATATTGATAAGTTAAACTTGTAATATTGTTTCTAATAACAGACATGACATCAAAAAGTATCATTGCTGACTTAAACAAGGGTGATAAACTGAATGGTAAAAATTACGATATCTGGAATCGTAAGATGTGGTATGTACTCGAAGAGCAAGATGCTCTTGAAAGTATTAACCATGTTATGAGTCACCCAAAGGAGGGTAACACTGCCCAACACAAGAGGGATCTGGAAACTTACAATGTTTGGAAAAAGAAAGATTCCACTGCACGTGGAATTATTGTAAGTTCAGTTGCTGATGATCTCATCCACGAATGTGAGCAATATCCTACTGCTCAAGCCATGTGGGCACATTTAAGAGAGGCATATGGGGGTACGACTGTGACTCGCCTTCGACAGCTGACAATCAAGTTTGACACGTACAAAAAGCATTATGATCACGGTGTCAAACAACATCTAAGGGTGATGTCAAATATGATTACTCAACTCAAAAGTGTTGGCCATGTTCTCTCTAATGAGCAGCAGGTTCAGGCTATGATTCGGCATCTTCCCAATAATTGGGAACATTTGAAGGTTAACTTGACCCACAATGATAGCATCAAAACTTTTGCTGACATTGCCCATCATATGGAGCTTGAAGACGAGTAGCTTGGTGCTTCTAAAGCTCTACTTAATGCCTTTGGGGTAGAATCAAGTGGTACAAAGAGATCAAGCTTCAAGCGCAAGAGAAACTGGAAAAATGACGGAAAGGGTAAGGAGACCGGAGAAGGACCCTCCAAGAAAAGAAACAAGCCAAATTCCAAGAAAGGAAAACGGTTCTACAAGAAGAAAGACAAGAGCAAGATGAAGTATTACAATTGCCAAGTCCCAGGGAATTTTGCTCGTGAGTGCACTGAGCCGAAAAAGGTAGCATTTCAAAGCGCATCTCTTAGTGCTATATATGTTTCTAGCACTGTTTTACTAACTAAATCTTATCCTGTGTGGATTATAGACTCAAGGGCCACCGACCATGTGAGCCGCGATAGAGAAGCATTTATAGAGTTTCGTCGAGTTCCACCTGGATCAAATCACGTATATGTGGGAAATAATGCTAAGCTTGAAGTCAAAGAGATAGGCACTTGCATAATGGACATGCGTGGTGGCCAATCGTTGATGTTGCATGACGTCCTATATGTTCCAGAGATTCAACGAAACTTAGTATCTGTGTCTGTTCTTCTAGATTTAGATTTCAATTTGAACTTTAGTCACAGTGGTCTTAGAATTACTCAAAACAATATTTTTTTATGATTTTGGACATCGTTATGATGGTTTTATTGTGTTAGATTGTAATCCCTCTACATATAACTATTATGTTGACTGTTGTGTTATGACATGTTATTCTAACAACAATGATGTTGATGTTATTACATGGCATGCAAGATAAGGTCACATAGGGCAGGATCGAATGAATAGATTGGCTAAGGAAGGACATCTAGGTCCTTTCTCTAAAATTGAAATGCCAACTTGTGCAAATTGTCTTGTCGGAAAGATTACACGTAAACCATTTGGAAAGCCTAAGAGAGCTCATTTTCCATTGCAATTAATCCATTCTGATATCTGTGGTCCAATGAATGTGAGGGCTAGGTCTGGTGCTTTATATTTCATTACATTCATTGATGATTTCACACGCTTTGATTATGTCTATCTGATCTCTTATAAATCTGAAGCACTTGAATGCTTTAAGAAATATGTGAATGAAGTTGAGAATCAATTAGACAAAAGGATTAAAACCTTAAGAACCGATAGAGGGCGTGAATATCTTTCAAAAGAATTTGAAGGATTGTGCAATGAAAAGGGAATTACCAGACAGTTAAATATTCCATACACGCCTAAACAAAATGGTGTAGCAGAAAGGAGGAATAGAACACTACTGGACATGATAAGGTCCATGATGGCGCAAGCAAATTTACCTATCTTCTTTTGGGGAGATGCGTTATTGACTGCAACTTATATATTGAACAAAGTGCCTTCTAAATCAGTTTCTTCCACTCCTTATGAGCTATGGACTGGTCATAAACCAAACTTAAAGGATTTACGACCTTGGGGTTGTGCTGCATATGTAAAAGATTCTTTTAGCAAGTTTGGTAAATTAGGTCCATAAGACAAGAAATGTATCTTTATAAGATATTCAGAACACTCCAAAGGGTATGTGTTCTTTGGTGAATTAGAGGATGGAAGTGTTACTGAGATTGAATCGCGAGATGTCACTTTTTTGGAAAATAATTTTCCAAAGAAGGGCGAGGTAAAGAATGGAGAGCCTCTTTATGAAATATTGAACTCAGATAGTCAGCAAGTGTCTTCTGACACAGTTGATAATCAAATTGATCAAGATCTTATTCTTGATCCGAGTAGGAGTGGGAGTGGGAACTCTCAATCCCGAAATCCTTGTGACAAACCTGAATTTCAACTACGAAAGAGTGCCAGGAAAATATACCCAAACGTACTTATGAAATTGAAGATTATATTTTCTTGGTATCTCCCACAAAAATGGATGAGCTAAAGTCTGTGATTGAGGCTTTATCGAGCCCTGGAAAAGATGAGTAGATGAAAGCAATGAAAGAAGAATTAGAGTCCATGAAAACCAACAAAGTCTGGGATCTAGTTGATCTTCCGCCTGGGCGTAGAGCCATTGCGAAAAAATAGGTTCTCAAAGTTAAACACAAAGCGGATGGGTCAATAGAAAGATACAAGGCACGATTGATGGCAAAAGGCTTTACTCAAGAAGTTGGAATAGATTATGAGGAACATTTTCACCAATTGTGAAGTTTACCTCAATTCGCTTACTTTTGGCTATTGTTGCACGTTTGGATTTGGAATTACATCAAATGGACGTGAAGACAGCTTTTCTCAATGGAGAACTGAACGAAGAAATCTACATGGAACAGCCTGTAGGCTTCATCGTTAAAGGCCAAGAAAAGAAGGTCTGTAAATTGAAAAGTTCTATTTATGGTCTGAATCAATCTTCAAGGCAATGGTATTTGAGATTTCACAAGGAAATGATCTTATATGATTTCACCATGATCAATGAATACCATTGCATTTATGTGAAGAAGTCTAATGGGATATTTGTAATTCTTTCTCTTTATGTGGACGATATTTTATTGGCCGGAAACAATTTGGAGTATTTGAAAACTATCAAATCATGGCTTTCAAAGTCATTTGACATGAAAGATATAGGCGAGGAAGACTATATCCTTGGAGTTAAGATCCAAAGAGACCGTCCCAAAAAGTTATTGAGTCTATCTCAAGAAACTTATATAAAGAAAATTTTGGAGCGTTTTCGCATGAATGGTTGCAAAGCCATGGATACTCCTATAGAGAGAGGTGAAACTTTAAGCCTTGAAATGTATCCCAGGACTGAAAATGAAAAGGAAGACATGTCTCGAGTTCCATATTCAAGTGTTGTCGGGAGCTTGATGTACGCTATGATGTGTACTCGCCCAGACATTTGTTATGACGTAGGTCTGGTTAGCAGGTATCAATCCAATCTTGGAAGAGATCATTGGAAAGTTGTGAAGAGAATTTTCAAATACCTGAAGGCCTGCAAATTATTCACTATGTTATAGTGGAAATGATTTATACTTGAGAGGATATGATTGGGCTGGTGATCGGAATGATAGAAAATCAACATCCGGTTATGCCTTCTTAATTAATGGTGGTGCTTTATCATGGAAAATAAGAAACAAACCTGTACAGCCCTTTCAACAATAGAAGCTGAGTTCGTAGCTTGTGCGTCTGCAGTACAAGAAGTTGTTTGGTTGAAGAGGTTCTTTGAGCATTTGGATATTGCAAAGAACTCTCAGGGTGCCATGACTCTATATTGTGATAGTCAAGCGGCTATTACATATACAAAAGATCCAAAGTATCACAGCAAGACCAAACATATTGACATCAAGTATAACTTTGTAAAAGACATGGTAGCAAGTCGAGAGATAAATTTACAGTACATTCCTACGCGAAGCATGATAGCTGATCCTTTTACAAAAGGTGATATCTAGAGATCTGTTTGAGAAACATATTATGACTCTAGGTTTGCGAAGGACATGAATATTTTTATGTATTGTAAAATGACTAGTATTAAATATGCTCATCAATATTTGACTCTTGAATTTGTGTTTATATCTCGTATGCATGTGATGAATATTTTATTGATAAAGTGTGTCGAACAAGTCGCGAGATTGGCTCTCTCACACGAGCAATCGCCTCTTGCGTTAAGAATCGTGAAGAGATGAGACCTTATAGAACCTTGGATAATGAGGGGTTATATTTACTTGTAGAGGTCGTTCTTGATAGCTTACGAATTTCACTATTCGATTATGACTTATTTTGTAAGCTAGATACGAGTTTCTCTAAGAAGATGGTTTGAGGATTATTGAAGTGAGGAACTTGGGTTAGACACTTGAAAGTGTCTAACCAAGATCTGTACGGCGTTGGATGATTAAAATAATAAGACACACGCGCCAATACAAGGCGAGAACACCGTGACATGTGTTTCATACCACGTGTGCTATCGACCAATGGGATAATGGAAGAATGAATCCCAGCTTCTTCACTGTTTGAGATCCCAAAGAAGTTACATTAACTTTTATTGGAATACCCTTTGACCTTTTACTGTTTCTTGAAGTGTCAATCAGTGTTGCTACTTTAGCATGTTACTAATAGCCATGAGTGATTCGGCAATGCAGTACATGTCTAGGAAAACAGTTGATTTGGAATGGAAAGATTCGAGTAGAAAGGGAAGACAAATAAATAATTTTTTTTGCAATTTAACTTGTATTCATAGGTCGACCATTACACTTACCATGAGGGTATCAAATGTAATTATGAATAAAAAGTTAAACATGAACTCGAGTTCACCTCTTTCGAGGATGAGGGATTAAACAACTAGCTACTGGAGTAGAAGGTGATGTCTGGGGTATTGCGAGTAACAGGATCCTCATGTTAGTAGTAAATTCCTTCCGCATGTGATCGGATTTCTACATAGAGCTGTTAAACAACCTTAAAGGGATTAAGAATATTATGGCTCTTAATGCTCGAAGGTTGCACGAATGGTATGAATTATGTGTGTTGCTTTCACAGTAGTTACTAGTTTGGATCTAGTCCACCTGTGCGAAGTGGGAGATGTTGGATATAAGGTTTGAGTCGTGGGTCACCCATGTGGACTGACCCGATCCGTTTTAAAAAGAGATAAAACCGAAGGAGGTTAAACGTAGGTTTTGACTATGTAAAAGAATTTTCGCACTATCAGATTTTTCAAAAATATAACTAAAAATAATTGTCCATATTAAATTGGATCAATCGTGGTTATTATCATCGCCTAACGTAAAATGGGAAGATTCGAATTTGTCATCCATTACAAATGTGATTTAATTAGTAATATATGACATTTCTTCACAAGAAATCAGTGAATAATAACACAAAGGTATATAAAAATTAATTATTTGAAAAATCATATAGTATCTATAATTATTCAACGCGAAGAAGTTAAATAATTCAAATATTTTCGAATAATGCAGAATATAAAGCAGCACAACGTATAGGATCAATTCTACTTATTATTCTGGAAATAATTCAAAGCATATTTGACCAATTTGTTTGATACAAGTTGCCAAGTCTTGTGACAACTGATAATTTAATACATTTAAATTTTGGTCAAAGGAGGAAACTGTGCCAACATTTTGCTAAAGTCAGATGAAAGGTACAGTGCAAAGAAATTAAGTAACAATAATTGATACTAGTATGTAAGTTATACACATTTGTCATCCAGGGGCGGATTTAGTAGCGGAAAGGTGTTCACCCGAACCCCCTTCGCCAAAAAATTACACTGTATATGTAAGGCAAAATTTATATTTTTATCTTTATATATTATATTTTGAATCTCCTTGATACAATCTAAAAGCATAGCTTAGTGGTCAAGGGGGTTCAAAAACTTTATAAGGTCATTCGTTCTATTCCCACTAGCTCCAACTTTTTTAACTTTTTTCTTTTTTTGATCCCCCTTGGCGGTAATCTTGCCTCTGTCACTGTTGCCATCTGGAGATAATTTGCCCACAGTTAGGATACATAGTTGGAAAAGCATGCCAGTATATCAGTTTATCTTTATTAAAGGCCATACTTAGATTATTATTGTATATTAACTTGAGCACGTTATGGGATCCAATTTAAGCATATTGTTTAAAATATATCCGCAGTTTACAATATATGTAAAGATTAACCAATTCGCTCAAACTTCAGGACATGTCATCATGAAGTTTTAACCTCAAACTTCAGACTTCAGGACATTGTGTCCTAAAGTTTGAAAACTGTGTCCAGGAATTCGAATCTTACGACCTAAATTTCAAATTAGCAGTTCGGAAAAATTTAAGGCACTATGTCCTGAATTTCAAATTAACAGCTCAGAAAATCAGAATACTTAATCCTGAAGTTTAGCTAAAACGTATAAATTTGAGAAAGTTTATATGAAAAGTCAAATACTCTCATGCAAATTAATTAATTTTGAGAAAGCTTATACGTGCAATCAAGTTTTTTAGTTTGGCCTTTAGTCAAGAGTCTCGTTTTGAATAGTATGCATTTGTACCTTCTAGAATTTCTTCGCTTGTCGGGGTAAATGTTGCATTAATTGGTTTTATTCACTCGCTTGATTAATTCGAACTATGTCTTTTTTCGCTGTTGTTTCGTAAATTCTTAATTTTGACAACTTTAACTTCAGACCTATAAAGTAGAGAATAATTTAATTCTGCCTTTTTAAATTAATTCTACAAGTATAATTTTCTCTAAACATGAAAAAGTGGACTTCAAAACTATCACGTTACTTTAATTTTTTAAATTTTTGCTTAATAAACAAAAGGCACCATTTTGGATTTTTTAATAGAGAACGGTTTATTCATATTGGACTTACTTGACGTGATTTCGAATTAATTTAATTAGTGTGCTTCCAATACTTAGATGGTTAAACGAAAATATTGCCTTGACCACTTATTCTCTATCATGAATCTTCTAAACTATACTTTACTTAGTTTTATTTAATTAAATATGAGAAAAGTTTTGGAAAATAATAATGAAAGAAAAAGAAAATGCTTATAAGTGAGCTTAGTGACATAAGAAGAATCTCTTTTGTAGTTTTTAGGTCACAAAATCTACCACCAAAGTATATGGTACAGTGGATGAGATTGCTCTTCCGTTCAGAGGACTCGAGTTCGAACCATGGATATGGAAAAATCCTCGGTAAGAAACGCTTCTCCCAGAATGGAACCCTACGCGGCGTGAATCCGGATATAGTCGAGCTCCAATGCGAGTACCGAATAATCGTGTGGGAAACAAAAAAAATCACAAAATCTTTTATTTTATTAATTACATGGGTTTAGGCCTTTTCCATTAAACACCTTAGTATGTTTTACGAAAAGAAAATCATTTAAAGTTTGGATTTATTTTTTATTAAAATACTTCTATATGACATTTTTACATTTGAAGAATCAAAGAGGTTATTTTCAATTATGAATTAATTATTGTAACTTATATATTATTTTTTATATACTTTCTAAATAGATAAATATTATCTTAAAAAATTAAAAATTCTATATCAAAAAATGAAAGTTAAATAATTTGTCTCTCATATAAATCTTGGAGGAAGTATACATTTAAAAATAAGGTTTTAATTAAGCCTACCTATGGAACGTGCCACTGCAAAAACAAAGCCATTGCACGAATTTTTATTTTCCTAGCTGTGCCCTAACACCATAACAAAACTGATTAAAAAAATATATTACTAAGGTACATATAATTGAGGTTAACCTCTAAAGATGCCAATAATTATGATCATTTATATAACATATAAACCTAAAGGGCACACAATTCGTTGAGATTGTGGCCTAGTACTTTATTAATAAAGTTTACGAAAATTATAAGAGATTAAAATCTAAATTAATCGAGGTGAAAATGTCATTTCTTTATCTGTTTAAATCTTTGTGAGCATAACAATTTTTTACAAGTTGAATAGTTAAAGCACACATAACTAGTTAAATAGTTAAAGCACACATAAAACAATAAAGCACACATAAACATGAATTTAATATCGAAAGGAAGTGGCAAATACCTGGTTAAATAGTTAAAGCACACATAAAACAATAACAATAAATTCAGTATAATCTAACAAATGAAATCAGATTAAAACACACATATATACTAAATTGGAATATTATAATATTTACATAATTAAATTATATTATGATAAATATAATTAATAATTTAATAGAAATGACAACTAAATTTGTCATCAAAGGTTGATAGCATAAGTGTATATTCATACTGTCAGTTAATATATATAACTGAAATTATAAAAAAAAATGTCACAATTAAACGGATATTCATCCTTACGCCCTTAAATAAAGATTTTACGTTTGAGCTTTGTTTTATTTTTTAATAAGTCTTTTGCGATGTAAATTTAAATTTATTGAAGTTCTATATCAATATAAAAAGAAAAGACAGTTCAGTATACAAAATATATTTACGTATATACAAAATTTGGTGAATGCATATCTTATAGTTTATACTAATACAAATATTAATGATTGATTTTATGGGTCGAGCTAAATAAAAAAAGGCGTAATGACTTCCTGACCACTTAAACTTGTAGGGCTTTTGAAAGCCGATATATGAACTTTGAATTTTTCCATTTGAACACTCAAACTTGAAAAAATGAGTACTAATAAACCATTTTTTCAAGTTTGAGTGTTTAAATGGGAAAATTCAAAGTTCACGGGCTTTCAAAAGACCTACAAGTTTGAGTGATCAGAAAACCATTACGCTATTAAAAAAAGATATTTATCATACAACCTCACATGTGCACCGCCTCTAACTGATGATCCCAATGGCCATGATCTTCAACATTTTTCAAATACTCATCGAATTTCTAATATTTTCGAATTCTTTTATAAATCGAATCTACTTTAAATAAATATAAACAAATAGGAAACAGTTATACGTGGAAACTATATGGAGTGAGTCACCAAACATGAACTAGGACGTGGCAGTCTTCTATAACAACAGTGTGGTCGTTACTCAAATGCCAAATTTCCTTGTCCTTTTCAACTTTATCCTCCAGCAGCCCATTGTTTAATATTGGTCCTTACTACTTTATAAAGAAATTGAAAAGTTTTTATTGCAATTATATCCCTGAGATTTTGGCCAACTTACACTTTGTTACCCTAATAACCTTTATAATCTCTTTTCTCCTCTTTGAAAGTACGAATTTTGACATATTTTCGAAAAGTAAAACAACAACACATACCCCGTGAAAATTCACAGGTGGAATATGTGAAAAGTAATATGTACGCAGATCTTATCCTTACTTTATAAAGATATAAGGTTTTTCTGATTAAGCATCAGCTCAAGAAAAAATATAATTTCAGCAGTCATAAAAAATAAATACAATAGAAGAAAAGCCATGAAAAAAGAAACAGTAACAACAACAATAACAAAAATAAGATAACCAAAGCAAAAGATACCAGGTATAATAATAAAAACTAAGAATAAGAAAATACTGGAGTAATACTAAGCTAAGCAAGGATCTTGTCCTCTACCTTCATACCTTCTATCAAGAATTATATCCTCAGTAAGCTAAAAAAAATATGTCATGTTCTGCCTAATTACATTACCACAATATTTTCAGAAAGTACGAAGAGAATGAATAATAATAATAATAAGACATACTTATACAAAATATTTATAAAATTGAAACTTTGTAAATGATATGAAACAAATTTGGGAAACAATTAGAATCAATATCCTCGTTGTCCAATTAGTCTTATGCAAATACCATCACTCCTTACAGCTTGTTTGGATGGTTGTTACGTATCGTTTCATCATTTTATATTGTATTGTATCATATTGTATTGTACTGTATCGTTTAATAAATATAATATTTGAATAAATTATATTGTTTGTCATCATTTCATGATATCACGCACCAGCAATATGAAGAATAAACTTATAATAGTATAAAGAAATATTATGATACAAGGTAAAAATATTATATAAAAAGGTAGGGTAAATGATAAAATAAAATTATTTAATAATAATGAAGGATGAGATTGAGAAAAAGACAAGGTAATGACGCGACCACACTAAATCGGTCGTTACATAAAGTGACACATTTCGTCGTTATGTAACGACGAATTTAACAATACGAAATAATAAAATTTAAATAATAATCAAAACAAACATCGTATTTAAAGTAACAATATACGATACAATGCAATGGGTAACAACCATCCAAACAAGCTGTTAGTGTGGTTTTTAAGTATTTGGAACTACTTTGGTGATATTACAAAGTTTTACAAAATTTGATCTATATATACGAATGACATTATAGTGAAGATCCAATAATTACAAACTTATATGGGTACATCGAAGAATGTTGACAATAACATTTAACATTTCTTAATTTAGCCATTAGAGAGAAATTTAGCGGCTAATCTCTTTCACACTATCGTGAAAAAATCCTACTAAACTCTATAATAATCCTACTAAACTCTATGATTAAAATCTCTTAATCATCAGTATATGCGTCAACACAAAACTAACGCGCATCTAGGGCCCAAAGTAGAATTCTAAACAATCTAGAGGGTCAGCCATGTAATTAAAGCTAATTAAGATACCCCCACCAAAATATTAAAAACAAAAATTAAATAGTTCCAAGGAAAATAAAAAAGAAATAATAGTTCCGTGATTGCTATAAATATGTACCTCAAGTGAAACTACGGTTTGCCAAATCAAACAGCCAAACACGTCTTAAAAGATACTCCTCTCTAGATTCCTCTTTCTTCTACTCTATAACTGTAAAAGCAGCAAAAAATGGCGGTTTCTGCTCGGCGATCAACCGGACCAGTGCTACGTTCACTTTCACCTGCCGGAAGATTTTATTCGTTGAACTCTACGACGAGGTCGTTTGCTTCATCAAAACGGTTCTCTCTGGACCGGGAGTGAGAGTACTTCCCCGAGCCGGTCTATTTCTGTTATGAACCGGGAGAGTACTACGAACCGGCAGTACAAATCTATGTCTTCTCAGAAGAAGATGACGTGTATGTGCTCGCCAACTACACATCCAGGTTCGTTCCGTTGTAGTATGCATAAGAAAATGGACGTCCGTCGGAGTATTCAAACGGCGTCGTCTTCGTACAGTTTGAATACGAGGCGATCAGCGATGACAAATTCACTTGTACGAATCGGTACTGTCGAAGGCGAATTGGTGAAGCGAGCTTTGGCGGCTTTGATTCGTCCGTCGTCTCATCAACAGCGCCGCCGTTACGGTTTTCAGCGCCGACCGAGCCGGCTATCGAATATGTCTAGAACCGATGATTCTGTTGAATGTTGACCTCAGCAACGATGAAGTGACGTCAGCTGGTACAAGGCGGCGGCGAAGCATAGCGGCGGATCGAGTGACTGGGTGGAGGTCGGAACGGAACGGTTTTTTTGTGTAATCCGGTCGGCCAAAAACTTAAGATCCGACTGTGTATATATTAGTCTTACTACATGAAGAAACTTATATTAATCATCCAGTTTAATTTTCCCATTGATTGCTTATACGAGCTTCTAGTTTTATATATTACCTTAAAATGACATACAAATTAAACTTAATTAAGGAACAAATTGAAAGCGATTTAGTTAGAGATTTAATGTACTTTAAATCGATATTTTTCTTGATTTGGATTAGTTTTAATTTTAGATTTTTTTCTTGATTTGGATTAGTTTTAGTTTTAAATTTTAAAAATCCATAATATTTGGTTTGGTTTTGATTCTATTTTAAAAAATCAAAAAATAAACCGAACCAAACCGACTAATTATATATAAAATTTAATAATTATTTATATACAATATAATATTTTTTTGTAAATAATTATAAATATTTTATGCATTTTAATTGTTATTTTGAATTTTGGTTTATCCTTTTATATCTTAAAACTAAGCCCAAAATAATAGGACTCGATCAATTTTTTTTTCATTAAGAGACTCTAATTCTCTAACCCTCCGCACATACTTTTGCCTAACAGAATAGTTAAAAAAAAAATTACCACAAGAGTAAAGAAAGCAAATTCAAATTGCAAGACAACAATGACTAAGAAATCAAACTTTTAGTTTGTTTTTTGTTCATTCTTTTCATATAAACAGGTAAATAACCTTTCAGTTCTGAAAGAAATATATAAAAAAGCATAAATTTAGCAAATTATTTTTAGATTGTTGTCTAGCGTTGTTTTACTATTATCGGCTTATCATTAGCTTACTAAGAACCGAAAAGTCGAACCAAACCAACAACAATCAAACCGATGGTTTGTATTTAATTTGGTTTGGTTTTGATTTTATAATTTTAAAAACCGATTAAATTGGTTTGGTTTTGGTTTTAACCAAAAATCGATCAAACCGAACCGTAAACACCCCTAATGACGAACGTTCTGTGTTTAATTTACAGGTGTTAATCATTCGGACTGATTTTGGATGGTCAAGTTTTGCCGTATAGAATATTCAGTAGTGTTATTTCACAAGTCGGGTTTAAAAAGTATAGGTATATACCGACTTTATTTTTATCTTATGTGAGGTAAATAGATTGTTTTTCATTAGACTTTTGTTCAAGAAAAGCGTTTTAAAAATAATGAAAATATTGGAGAAAAAACTGTAAGATAATCAAACCAAAGAAAATAATATGTAGTACTAAAAATCAAAGAATAAGATAATAATAATAATAATAATAATAATAATAATAATAATAATAATAATAATAATAATAATAATAATAATAATAATAATAATAATAATAATAATAATAATAATAATAGGGAAGGAAAAGCACGTATACAATCCATTACGATGCACAACCCGATCCCACCATATCATCATTTATCAACATCAAGTATGAATTATTGTCCTCAATAAGTTAAATATATATTATTTTATCTCTGATTATCTCTTTCCAATTCTTCTTCGATGAGCTGCATTGTGTGTATTTTTGCCCGTTAGTATTACAAATGTGCGTGAATCAAAAGTATTTTACTCGTGATGAGCTTACTTAATAGCTAGTTGTTACGAAAGTTACATATATACAGAGGCGGATGTAATGTATACGTATCGGATTCAGCTGAATCCAGTACTTTCGATGGCGAGTAAAAATTTATATGTAAAAATTCATTAAAATTATAACAAATAATAGAAATGAACCAGTAATTTTAAATACGCTATGGGTTCAATGCTAAGAACCTTCAAAGTTGAACCCATAAAATTCAAATCCTGGACCCGACTCTATATATACTAGTACAATCCAATAAAGTAGCCAAATTAGATAATAGGATCCATGACCATGACATCGTCATCTTTCCTAGCGTTGTCGCTCAACTAAAGAAAATGAAAACTTTCCATTAATATTAGGTATAGGGTCTGTGAATAAAGTCTCTTATTGGCGGTTCAAAAGATTAGAAGCATACATATAAGATATATGAATCAGATCTCTTAATGGTGCGAGATTTTTCAGAAAAATCAAACAGGCTTAGTCAAAGCGAACAGTATCATACCATATTAAGAGTATTCGTAGATTGGTTAAACCCAACAATAGGTATTTGACGCTATGTTCGGTAGGACGAGTACGACGATAGCAAAATGAAGGTGCAGGTCTTGGTTTATTTACCCTTACGAGCTTGAATCTCATTAATTGACCTGCACATCGAGTAAATCTCGAAAAGTGACCCCCAAATTGTGATAATGAGCCACATACAACTTAGTTTAAAGGCAAAGACTTGTGGGTCACGGTGATGGACCACGTACGTGATAAAATTCTACATTGATAGCTGAAAAGATTGAAAACCTACATATAACGTATATAAATTTATTAATGATATGAAATCTTTTAAAGGAAAACGTGTATGAGCTTGACAAAAACGGACAATATTAAACCATTTTAAGAATATTATCTTTGGACTATTTTAGCTCAACGATCATTTTTGCCAAAATATCTTAGATGCCAAATAAGGTTATGAAAGTGGTGGCGTCAAGTTTGAGGAGGAATATTTGCTACATACATTATTATTATTATTATTAACCCGAAAATGATGGACTAAAGAATAGACGTAGCATAAGTTTGATAATTTCATCTTCATTAGGGAAATAATGATATTACTCTAGAATATTTTTATAAACAAAATTATTTTTTATATAATGTATAAACCTAGTCGAATAATAGTGGTTAGGCATAGTAATAACTGCGCTTTATTCTCTTAATTGATATAATACAACTTTGGCATTTGCTCTTATCCTTTTGTTTTGGATAAGTGCAAACTGATATTAATAGAAGCTGCAAAAAGCAGAAAAGAGTAATAAAGAGGATTCATTGTAAATGAAATGACTACATATTTGACCCTACGTGGGAGCAACTTTTGGAGACAATGAAAACTGTATTTCTTTACAAATATCAAGCTCAAAATGATAATATCTGTGCTAAAAATATATGAATTTAAATTTAAGAGTACAGTTGCATTATATTTTAAATAGATAACGACAGTCTGGTGCATTAAACTCACGTTATATATAGACGTTAGAATTCGGTAAAGAACGAATTCCGTCAAGGTGTTCAAATTTTAAGCAAGTTAATATTTTTTTCCGATGAATGGTGTACCAAATGTTTTAGATCAAACTAAGCAATATTTAGCTAAACAATAAAAAAAATTTAATAGGACTACAATTTTATAAATCAAAATTAAATTAACAAAAAGATAACATTAAAAATTTTACTAGTAAAAGTAAGCAGTTAAGCCAAAGGAAAGAGAGAGTCGAGAGGATTTATTGTTTGTAGAGAGATATTGTTGAAGAAATTTTTATAGAGCTTGATTTTTAAATAATAAAAATTATTTAAGAAATAACTTTTGGTTAAATTACTTTTAAAATTAGTTGTTTATTTTTACAAAAATTTTAAGTTTTAAGAGTTATTTTATTAAGAAAAAAAATTTAGATTGAAAGAATCAAATAGACCTACATAGTGGTCTCCATTTAGTTTCGACAAATAAAGTGAGCAGAACTTTGAACTCGTGAATAACACGCCACTTTGAATACCTTAAATCATCGGACTGCCTCACTCAAATGTGTTAAGAGTAGGGGTGTGCATGAGACGATTTGGTTTGGTTTTTTATTAAACCAAAATCAAACCAACTATGTCGGTTTACTAAATTCATAATCAAATCAAATCAATATAAACTCGGTTTTTTCGGTTTCGGTTTTAGTCGGTTTTTTCGGTTTCCTCGATTTTTCGGTTTATTTTCGATTTTTCTTTTTAGTTATATATTGTGCTTGAAAAAAATATCAAATGGTCACCATTATCCGCATCATTACTATTTTTCTAAATAATCTATGAGGAATACCAATTGTTCCTGTGAATCATAATTGCAAGATCTTCTATAATAGAAAATGACAACAAATATATGACAAAGCAAAGCATTGTGAAGTGTAAACTTGATAAACCTCAACACTAAAATAATCACCAATTATGTGGGCAAGATGACAACCAACTGTTGAATATGCAATCTAGTGCATAAGCACAGAGAACTTGGGTTTTGTTGTCTTTTTTCTTATTGGGTTTAGTTTGGGCTTCATATTTGGATTACATAGATAGAATCTACTTGGTGAATAATGAATTTACAAGCCCACAAATAAATAATATCTCAAGATATTGAAAACTATAAAATAATTTAGAAAATACTTACAAATTAGATTTTAATGATTATTTTTTAAGTATAAATTTTTTAAAATCTATTGATATATAATATCGGTTTGGTTTAGATTCAGTTTGACTTATTTTTTGTTAATACCAAACCAAACCAAGAGTGATCGGTTTTTTATTTTCCAATACCAAACCAGCCAAACCAAATCATGAGTCGGGTTTTTTCTTCGGTTTGACTTGATGGTTTGGGCTTGTACACTCCTAGTTAAGAGTGTTCAATATATATATATATATATATATATTTTCGAGAAAGGATGTGCGCCCGACCATCGTTGACATAAAATGGCTACGCCACTGAGACTCATGATCAGACGATGCAACTTTATCGTTCTCGCGCCAAGCTCCCCTTTTACTATTAGTATATACAGCATCTTCAAAAATTATTTAATTATATAATATAAATTTAAATCAACGATAAGATTACGATCATATCTACTGCTATATATGCTACGGCATTTTCCCATGCTTCAGAATCCAAACCATGCATGATTGAGGGCTTGTTCTTTTGTGCAAGGGGATAAGCATGTACATTAATATTATTTTTTGAAGCTTTATTATTATGTTCATATGTATATTTATATATGTTCATAGACCGGCCCGGGTTAGCCCAACCCAATGTATGTAGGTTTTAGTAATTGACGGGTTGGGTTGGGTTAGCCCGCCATTTTGATGGTTCTTATAATAATTAGCCTGCCCAACTTTATGTGGGTCGTGGGCCCCCACGGGCCAACCCCATTATTTTTTTAAAATATAGTTTTATATTTTTCTTTAAGTACTAACCTAAAAAAAGATAAATATTTAAAAGTTAAAAAATATCTTATTGGAAAAATTTCGCAAAGCTTAATAATTTTTTATACTGTCTCAATATATTATGATGCATACTAAAAAGTAGAAGACAAGACTATATTTCATTCGCTAAAAATCAAAAACTCAAAACAAACTATTCAAGAGAACGTCCATGATGCTTATGAGATATCCAACTATGATGACCCAAAAGGTCATCCCGTATTTTAGAACCCAATCCGGGGTTCCGAGGTCTTCAAGACCTCATTTTCTTTCTCCTCAATTTGCGTTCGCAGTCCGAATGCGCTTCCGAAAAGCTCTTATGTGAAAATTTGAGAAAATGTCAATTTTGCCTTTAAATTTGAATTTAAGTTTACTTCGGTCAATATTTTGGGTAAACGGATCCGGAACCGTAATTTAACGATCCCAGAGGGTCTGTAGAAAAATATGGGACTTGGGCGTATGCCCGGAATTGAATTCCGAGGTCCCTACCTCGTGAAATGAATTTTTGAAGAAAATTGTTTAGCTGAAAAATATAAGAAGTTTGGAAATTGAACATTATTTGAATTTGATGGTATCGGGACCGTATTTTAGTTCCGGAGGCCGGTAAAGGTTTAATATGGTATTTAAGTTATGTCTGTAAAATTTGGTAAGAATGGGAATTCATATGACGTGATTCGGACCCTCGGTTGTGAAAATAGTAACTTAAAGAGTTCTTGAGATTTTCATTGATTTTGATGCTAAATTCGTTGTTTAAGATGTTATTTGGGCGATTTGATCGCACGAGCAAGTCCGTATGATGTTTTTAGGTTTATGTGCATGTTTGGTTTGGAGCCTCGAGGGCTCGGGTGAGTTTCAGATAGGTTACGGGGTGATTTACACTTAGAAAATTTGGTATAAGTTGTTGTATCTGGTGTCTGTTGACTGTGCTTCGCGATCGTGTAGTTACTCTCGCGATCGCGAAGGGGAAACTGGGCTGAGGAGGATCTTACTCTATGCGAACGTGAGACCAAGGTCGCGAACGCGGAGCATTGGGGGACTGCTCTACGCGAACGCGACCGGTCAACCGCAAATGATTAGATTTAGGAGGGTTGGTCAGGGAATCTAGGGAAAACCTATGCGATCGCGGACCCCTTATCGGGAACGAGAAGGCAGGGCAGGGATAGACCTTCGCGAATGCATAGCCTTTCCTGCGATCGCGTAAGCCCTTAGAAGGATGCTTTCGCGAACTCGACAGTGCTCATGCGAACGCGATGAACACCGTCGCCCAGCACTTCAAACAGAATCAGAACGGGAATAAGTCCATAATTTCATACTTTCAAAAACTAGAAGGCATAGAGGCGATTTTCAAGAGACAAGTTCTTCCCAAAAGTGTTGGTTGTAGACATGTGATTTTTGACCCTCCCCAAGATTTTTTATATTTTAGCAGGTAAATATTTAATTTAGGCCTAATATCGCTATTTCAACTAATTTTGACTATTTATTTTATTACCAGAAAATGAAAATTATAAAAAAATAGTTTCATTTTTGTTTTGTAGTCATTTTTAATCTTGAAAAATGCCAAAAATAGTTTTGTTTTAACGGTCACTCTTATTTTAATAGTTATTTTATTTAAGTAAGATTAATTAGTAAATAAGGTAGTACTTCAGTCTTTTCGGAGAAAGAATAAAACTTGGGCTCAAACGGCCCATTTCTAGGCCTAATTTTCGGAGCTAGACCATAATTCTCAAGCCCATAATTTCTAGGCCCATACCTCTTAATCTAAAAAACCCTAAAAACCTAGTCTTTAAAAAGGGGATCCGTCGTTTTCTATAGAGGAGGATCAACCAAAAATTACACAAAAAACAATAGCGTAGACTAGAGAAAAAAGGAGCTGACAACCGCAACAAACAAATGACCCCCCCTAGAACTTCATGTTCCTCGTCGCACCCCACCCCACCTCTCAGAAAAATCCCTAACCATCCACAAAATACAAACGACCCCCCAGGTCCTCATCATTTTCTCTCTAACACCCCATCTAAAGAACACCCCTGAACCTCATAGCAGCAACCAAGCGACAACCAGCCCCAAACCTTTCGTTTCTTCACCCTAAAACCCCAGCGACTCTCCTCTCTAAGACCGGAACCAGTCGACCACCAAACTTGCCGGAAGAACTCCAGCAGCCATCGCTCCCTCACCACCATAACTGGTCGGAATTCGGCGCCGTACACACACATACAGCAGCGAAAAACAGAGGCAGGGAACGGACAAACACGAGACGGAAATGGGAAAGTCACAAGAACAAACAAAAAAAAAATCTGGGCGAAAAAGGATAAAAGAAAAACGGGGGTTTTGTCTCTTTGATTCTGACTTTTCATTTTCTGATTTTCAGATGAGTCTAGGTTCGTTTTTGCTTTCAAACGCGAAATACATTATGAAATTTAGGCTGTTATTTTAGTTTTGTTTTCCGAAATGGAGTTTGGGTTGAAACGAGTGTTTGATTGTTGGAATTGCCATCCGAGGTGCGGTCCGCTAGTTTTGTTCAAATTGGATTTGCTGTTTTGAACTCCATTCGTAGTTGCGGTATTCTGTCCGTGAACCGCCAAGTTAGATTGATTGCAAGATCATTTTTCAGGTCCATCTCCTTTCATCCCTCTTGTTAATCAATGAATATACTTCTTTATTTCAATAAATTTGAATCTGCTTATGATTTGTTTAACCTTGATTAGCTTCATTGTTATTTTGTTTAATTTGTTTTCTTTAAAGTTTGTTTTATAAGATATGTTAAATAAGAATGAAGACATCAAGTTGAATGGAAATGGCAAACTGTGAATTGTTTAGAATTGTGGGGTTGACCAAAAATGGGCTTGGGTCAATTCATTAAATTGATGTTGGGTATGCGGGTCTAGGCTCGAGGCAATCTTATTGTTTTACCTTTAATTCATTTGGGTTCTCTAGGAGCATGTTTAGGCCGACCATACCCGGGTAGGCGAACCTTTAAGCGCGTTTTGAATTTATTATTGTGATTATGTACACGTTCGCGTGACATGATTATAGTTTCTAAAATGAACATCGTAGCTGGCTTTAGGTGAGTTTTATATACAATTGTGATTGTGTACACTTTCGCGTGACATGATTACGATTCGAAAAACCAATTCGGAGTATGTGTTCGCGCAACTTCGATCAAACTTTCTTAATAATAAAATTGTTGTTAATAGGCCGCTAAATTAAATGCAGTTCTCTATCCGACGTGTGCCATTCATAATTGAATCCTTATGGCCCTCGTATTAATTTAGGTATAAAAATAACAAATGTTCGTAGCTTGCTTTAGGCACGTTTAATATATTATCGTGGTTGTGGACACGTTCGCGTAACATAATTACGATTTCTAAAAACAAAACCGGAGTATGCGTTTGCGCAATTCGGCGAAATATTTTTAATGATAATAAAGCGTTATTAATTGTGGACTTCGCGTGACATGATTTTTGACGCGCCAAACAAATGGGTACACGTACGCGTGACCCGTTTCAAGATAATTTCTTAATTAAAAAAGGCAAATGCATATAGGTTCTAAAATCAGCTATTAAACAATTTAATAAGCCAAGTATGATCAAAGCGACAGTGCTAGAACCACGAAACCCGGGAATGCCTAACACTTTCTCTCGAGTTAACAAAATTCCTTACTCGGATTTATGTGTTCGCAAACTGTAATTAGAGTCAACTTCCTCGATTCGGAATTTTAACCGGTGACTTGGAATACCATAACTTATCCCAAGTGGCGACTCTGATTTTAAATAAATAATCTCATTTCGATTGTCACTTAAATTAGAAAAACTCTCTTATGCCCCTATCGGGGTAGTAAAAAGGAGGTGTGACATTGGTATATGATTCTAAACCACTTTCTTTCAATTACCCATTGCATTTCATCAATTTTCATCCAAAAATCTAAGGTTTTCATGGTAGAAATTGGGAATTTGGATAGAATTAAGGTTTTTTGTATAAATGGAATTTAGACCTCGATTTGGGATCGGATTTCAACTAATTGCATATTCGGGCTCGTGGGTGAATAGGTATTCGGGTTTTGGTCCGAACCTCGAGTTTTGACCAAACGGGCTAAGGGTCGATTTTTGACTTTTTGGGGAAAATGATAGAAAACCTATAATTAAGCATTGGAGTTGAATTCTTTAGCACTTATTGATATTGTAAAGTTACGAGGTGAAATCTAGAGGGAAAGATGTATTTGAGGCTTGAGTTTGGTCATGGAATCCGAGGTAAGTGTTTGGTCTAACCTTAGCTTGAGGGAATAGGTGTTGTGTCTTAATTGCTACGTGTTAGTGTTGTGTATGACGTATAGGTGTGGTGACGAGTATCTATACGTTAGTGTCGAGCATGCCCGTTTCTCTAGGAGCATGTTTAGGCCGACCACACCCGGGTAGGTGAACTTTTATGCGCGTTTTGAATTTATTATTGTGATTATGTACACGTTCATGTGACATGATTACGGTTTCTAAAATGAACATCGTAGCTGGCTTTAGGTGCGTTTTAAATACAATTGTGATTGTGTACACGTTCGCGTGACATGATTACGATTCGAAAAAACCAATTCGGAGTATGCGTTCGCGCAACTTCGATCAAACTTTCTTAATAATAAAATGGTTGTTAATATGCTGCTAAATTAAATGCAGTTCTCTAAGCCGAGGTGTGCCATTCATAATTGAATCCCTATGGACCTCGTATTAATTTAGGTATAAAAATAACAAATGTTTGTAGATTGCTTTAGGCACGTTTAATATATTATCGTGGTTGTGGACACGTTCGCGTGACATGATTACTATTTCTAAAAACAAAACCGGAGTATGCGTTTGCGCAACTTCGACCAAATTTTTTTAATGATAATAAAGCGTTATTAATTGTGGACACGTTCGCGTGACATAATTTTTGACACGCCAAACAAATGGGTACACGTACGCGTGACCCGTTTCAAGATAATTTCTTAATTAAAAAGACAAATGCACATAGGTTCTAAAATCAACAATTAAACAATTGAATAAGCCAAGTATGATCAAAGCGACCATGCTAGAACCACGGAACCCGGGAATGCCTAACACCTTCTCTCGGGTTAACAGAATTCCTTACCTGGATTTATGTGTTCGCAAATCGTTATTAGAGTCAACTTCCTCGATTCGGAATTTTAACCGGTGACTTGGGACACCATAAATTATCCCAAGTGGCGACTCTGATTTTAAATAAATAATCTCATTTCGATTGTCACTTAAATTGGAAAAACTCTCTTATGCCCCTATCGGGGTAGTAAAAAGGAGGTGTGACATTGGTATATGATTCTAAACCACTTTCTTTCAATTACCCATTGCATTTCATCAATTTTCATCAAAAAAATCTAGGGTTTTCATGGTAGAAATTGGGAATTTGGATAGAATTAGGGCTTTTTGTATAACTAAAATTTAGACCTCGATTTGGGATCGGATTTCAAAACTAATTGCATATACGAGCTCGTGGGTGAATGGGTATTCGGGTTTTGGTTCAAACCTCGAGTTTTGACCAAGCGGGCTTAGGGTCGATTTTTGACTTTTTGGAAAAAATAATAGAAAACTTATAATTAAGCATTGGAGTTGAATTCTTTAGCACTTATTGATATTGTAAAGTTAATTATGGCTAGATACAAGTGAATTGGAGGTGAAATCTAGAGGAAAAGTGGTATTTAAGGCTTGAGTTTGGTCGTGGAATCCGAGGTAAGTGTTTGGTCTAACCTTAGCTTGAGGGAATAGGTGTTGTGTCTTAATTTCTTTGTGTTAGTGTTGTGTACGACGTATAGGTGTGGTGACGAGTATCTATACGTTGGTGTCGAGCATGCAAGTGAGTCTTATACTGTGATCGTTGTGATTCATATTATGTACTATTCATGCCTAAACTGATGATTATCCATGTTGAACAAGATTTGTGGTATTTTCCTAGTAATTGACCTTTGTTAAGTATTGGCTCAAGTTTAGATTCATTTTGTGAAATTAACTGTTGGAACTAGATTGGTTATAGCTGATTCCCTTGCCAGGATGTATTTAATTCAATCGTTGATTCCCTTGTCAGGATGTATTTAATTCAATTGTTGATTCCCTTGCCGGGATGTTATTGTTTTCTACTATTTGGGTGAGGAAAGAGTGATAAAGCACGAAGCGTGATGCCGTGCACATTCTTACTTATGCATATGGTGAGGAAGAGTGATAAAGCACGAAGGGTGATGCCGTGCACATTTAGGTATAAAAATAACAAATGTTCGTAGCTTGCTTTAGGCACGTTTAATATATTATCGTGGTTGTGGACACGTTTGCGTGACATGATTACGATTTCTAAAAACAAAACTAGAGTATGCGTTCACGCAACTTCGGCCAGATTTTCTTAATGATAATAAAGCATTATTAATTGTGGACACGTTCGCGTGACATGATTTTTTACGCGCCAAACAAATGGGTACACATACGCGTGACCCGTTTCAAGATAATTTCTTAATTAAAAAAGGCAAATGCACATAGGTTCTAAAATCAATAATTAAACAATTTAATAAGCCAATTATGATCAAAGCGACCGTGCTAGAATCACGGAACCCGGGAATGCCTAACACCTTCTCCCGGGTTAACAAAATTCCTTATCCGGATTTATGTGTTCATAGACCGTAATTAGAGTCAAATTCCTCGATTCAGGATTTTAATCGGTGACTTGGGACACCATAATTTATCCCAAGTGGCGACTCTGATTTTAAATAAATAATCTCGTTTCAATTGTCACTTAAATTGGAAAAACTCCCTTATGCCCCTATCGGGGGCAGTAAAAAGGAGGTGTGATAGCTCTGGCGACTCTGCTAGGGAATAGAACCCAGAATCTCTGGTTTAGGGTTCAAGAATTCGAGCTTGTTAATATGATTTATACTTGGCTTCATTTATTGTTAATATTACTGTTTTCTGTGAACCTTTTGTGCTAAATGCTATATGTTTACCGCTTTAATATTGTTTGAATTGAATATAACTGTCTTCTTACGCCACCCTCTAAGTCTACTGAAAATGGTGCACACGTTCGCGTGGCCCGCTTTTTCTGTAGAAGTTATACCACATAAGAACGGGGCTGGACCAGCAACAAGGCCGGGTAGACTTTAGTTCTCCCGATACGTTGCCTCCTCTTCGGCTCGAGTTGTCCGCTCGGGTAAGCCAGATCTAGAACATAATCCCAGGATTTAAACCTAGAAAAATATAGCCTCATATCGGATCCCTAGTAGGAGCGTTTGTTTGCATCATGTGCATTTGACCTTGGGAACTCAACACAGGAGTTGGGTCCGTCTAGGACAGGTGTATCAAAAATAACAGACCTTCTTAATGCATCATATGTGCTACATGTTGCATTTCTTTGAGGATAAAAGGGTCATTTAGCGGTCCAATGATAGTTGAGGGCAAATAAAAAAGAAAAAAAAATGAGAGGGTGACCAGTTATGTTTTCTGTCACATTTTTGTTAAGAAAAAGAAAAAAAACATGAAAAAATTCAAATTTGTTTTTTTGCACTTTTCATCATTTTCCCAAAATCAAAAAAATCAAAAAAAAAAAAATGGGAAAAGAAAATCCAAAAAGATTTTACATGTTTCATCATTTTTCAGAAAGGACAAAAAATATTTTTTCTCTAAATTAGTTGTTTTTTCAATTCTCGCCTGTATCCAATCTGCCCGAACTACGCATACCTAATTCTCGTCTTTCGAGGCATCATACGTAGGCAACTCACATAGGGTCCAGTCTTCCTAGTAAATCTTAGGTTCTTGGCTTTGCCGGGTCTTAGCCAAATTTTGCTCTTCTAGCCACCTTTAAATAAGCCATTTTGCAAAAATAGCCTAAACTATGTCTTGCATGTGTCTAGCAGGGAATGTTATTGTCTTACATAGTATTGGTTTCAATTTTCTCATACAGGTGTGGATCTATTTACCGGAGTTTGAGCATGACAGATATCCAAGGACCACTAGATTCAGGAGCTGCCTGAGGAGCTTTTTTATGTTTTGGAGTCTATTGTTCATGTTTTACTTTCTAGTCCCGTATAGTAGTATTCAGTCATTTAGTTAATTTTTGAGTCTGTCATAGTCTAGTAAGTTCGTCGAGTTTTATTTATTGTATTTCCTATTTTGCATTTGAAAATGTATTGTAACTCAAAAATCCAAAAAAAAAAAAAAAGATTTTGCGTTTTATATTTTTGTTAGAAGTTTTTTTTAGAATACTAATTCTAGAAATGAAAAATTTTGAGGTGATTTTCCTTAGGAAGTTATTATCTAGATCTTAAAATAAAAAATTGCTTTTGTACTTCCTTTTAGTACATTAAGACTAAAATTCAAAAAAAAAGTTTTCTTTAAGGTATTAATTCCAAAAATCCAAAAAAAGATTTTCTTTTGAGGTTCTTCTTTGGAAAATTAATGAAAAATAAAAAAAAAAATTCTTTTTATTTTCATTAGAACTTTAGGATATTGTACATAGAAGGAAAAAAACATACCTTATCTTTTGTTTATCTTTAGAATTTCTCCTTTAGGTAATTAAAAATTGAAATCCAAAAACAGTTTTTTATCTTTTTCATTTCACGTTTCGAAATCTTTCTTCAGGGATATCAAATGAAAATTCAAAATATTTTTCTTTGGTTTATTCTTTGGACTTCCTTCCTAAAAAAATGAGAATCAAAAAAGATTTTTCTCTTCTAGAGTTTTTTCCTTAATAATTTTCCATAGAGTATTTGTTTCAAAAAGAAAAAAAGGAGAAAAAATATAGGCTCGTTAAGCTTGAGTTTAGAATAGGTTATAGAGCATTAAGTCTAGAAAATTCCAAAAAAAAATTGCTTCTTTTATTTCCCTTTTCTCGTTAGAGTAGTCATTAAGGTAAAAAAAAGAAAAAAAGAAATGAGAACGTTAGTTTGTTTACTTTATTCCCCATCTTCCTGAACTACGCAAAGATCTGATTCATGCGGCGTCATAATACGTAGGCAACCTACATAGGGTTCGATCGAATCATTTTTTTATTAAAAAAATGAAAAAAAAAGGAAAAAAAGGGTGAAATTATGGGATGCGAGAAATGGGAGGAAAGAAATGAGTGATAACTAGAAGAAAAAAAAGAAAGAAAGGAAAATGAGCAAGCCAAGAAATTCCAGAAAAGCAAAGAAAAGAGAAGATTGAACGGAACAAATTGGGATAATACCAAGTGACTTTGTGACCCTCGAACTCATTCTCGAATCGTTAATTGTTGCTAGGTACATTGCACGTAATGTGATATTTTTAGCTGTTAAATGCCCTAACGCTAACATGTTGACTTCACTTTGCTCCTCTTTGTTATCCTAATTATAGTAGAAGGGTGGTTGGTTTGTGGTTCTTAAGGTAACTCATCAATACAACACAAGGTCAAAGAGCAAGGTAGCCATGACTAGCAAAGACCTGGACACAAGAGTTGTTGACTCGTCGAGGGAGTTTGTGGAGTCAGAGTTTGAATTGAAAGAGGAGGTCCAATGGTTGAAATGGCAGATGGCAGAAATGTATCAGTCTTGGATCATGGGGCATCCTCCACCTTCATTCCCCGCTAACTACACTAAAAACCCTGCAACTATCCCACCACTGTCACAAATCCAGCTCCCTACTGCTGCTGATATCTACCTGCAATATTTTCACACTCCACCCGCCAAAACCACCTCATATCCCGCTCATGTGGCCACTCATGCTTTTGTAACTCCTCCACCAGCTACTTTTCCTCGATCCTCTAACGAGACTGTGTTCAAAGTCCCCGATGCCCAACACTATGCTCCAGAACCAACTCTCACGCTCCTCATTTGGAGCCTCCCGGTGAGATTGCAAAGTCTACTAAGACAGTGGAGCAAGATGAGGTATCCAGAAAGCTGAAAGGGTTTAAGATGCCAAAGTTTAATTTGTATGATGGGCGTGGAGATCCGAAAGCCCATTTGAGGGGTTACTGCAGTGAACTGAGAATTGTTAGCGGGAAAGATGAGTTGCTAATGATGTATTTCAGTGAGAGTCTAACTGGGGAAGCTTTGGAATGGTATAATCGTCAAGATGTCAGTAAGTGGCATACATGGGATGACATGGCTCAAGATTTTGTGCGACACTTTCAGTACAATATAGATATTGTCCCAGACCGCTCCTTCCTATCTCAAATAGAAAAGAAACCCAAGGAAAGTTTTAGGGAATTTTGGTTCAGATGGAACGAACAAGTTGCTCGGGTCAGTTCTCCGATTGATAGAAATGATGTTGCTGAGTCCCGCCAACGATAGTCCAGTGGGCGTTCCTGCTAAATGCTTTCAGCTTCAATACCGACCCCATGAACATCTCCAAATTCCACATAATCCACCCCAGTATTATCATTCGAACAACGTCCAGCCATCTGTCCAACCACTGGTTCACTCCAAAAGGCGAGCACGAGCACCGCAAAAGCTTCACTAGCCTCTACAAAAGTTTCAAGTGCCATATAACCCACATTCAAGCCAAGGGTGTAGAAAGGAACAAAGGCTGAAAGATAATTTTACACCAATAGGAGGGTCCTATGCAATCTTGTTTGATAGATTAAGACATTATGACATGATTGCACCTATTCCTCTAAATTATATAGACCCACGTGCGAGAAGCTTTCACCTTGCTAAAAGGTGTGAATACCATTCCAACGCCCAGGAGCTCAATGTTGAAGATTGTTGTGCTTTGAAAGGGAAAATAGAAAGAATGATTCAAGAAGGAATAATTGTGGTCAAAGACATCAATTCCTCAAGTATCACACATAATCCTCTACAGGTACATGGCAACGCACAAATTGTTGGGATGGTTTGCAATGACGAAGGGTTGGTCAAAGGAGTCAATGAGCCCCTTGGTGAAAACAATGTGATTGAAGGTCCTAGTGATATTGATATAGAACTCAGTGGCTAAGATGCCGAGTCTGGTAATTGGAAAGACGATCCTCTCTTGGCTAGCCATGGAGGAGTCTTGGTGGTTCATTTTGTTGTCATTTCTGTTGTCCGGGTTGTTTCAGGGTTGTAGTCCGGATATTGTCTTGTGATTCAAACCCTTCTATCTTTTATTTGCCTAGTTCATTTAGTCGTAGTACCCCTTTCAGTGTTAGTTATGTTTTTACAAGGTCGTAACCCCAATGTTGTTTGTTTTGTTGTTCAAACCATTTCACCGTCTGTCTAATGCAATTATTTGTTTTCTGTTATATCTAGTCATTTTTGTTTAGTTCACTTTTCCTTTTATAGTTCTTTTTCTACTGGCTCTAGTGACATGACATGCACACATAATTCTAAGCCTGGTCTTAAAATTTAGTTTAATCATGAAGCAATGAAACAATTTTGAAGATGATAGGGACATTTGAGGAAAATAAGTAAAGACATTTTGAGATCATTTGAAGCCCAAACCATGTGAAACTAGGGCAGATAATTTGGAAAGTTAATAGGGTGACAAGAATTGGTTACAAGAGAGTGCATCCCGGACAATTTGAAGCAAGCAACTTTGAGTTCAAGTGCATCTCAAGTTACAAGATAAAGTCAAGAAAGTTTTTTCCGAATTGACGGGGGATATCCATTGTGAAAAGGGAATCACCAACGAGGGTTCTGTACTTGAAAAGGCGCTAAAGAAAAGTGGAAGGCATATCAGTAATATCAATGCCGAAACCGCAAAAGAAATATTGTGCATGATCTTCAATTTTTATTTCAAGTTGCATGTGTTGTACTTGGCATTTTCAGGGATTGGGAGGCCCTCTTTCAGCTACCCAAACACTTATACCATTTGATACCCTCTTGAGCCTGTACTAATTTCTTCGACCTCCCCTCTTTTGGAATCAAGTTAGAGTCATACGAAAAAAGAAGAAGTTTATGTCCCCATATGTTTATTTTAAAACGTTCATTCCAAAAGGAAAATTCAAAAAAAAAGAGAAGAAGAGAAAAATAGAGATTAAAAAAAAGAAAAAAAAGAAAGAAAAAAAAGAAAAGGAAAATATTAACAAAAAGTAGTCTTGTGAACTACGTTTGACCTGATTTTTATCACCACAAGATACGTAGGCAGCCTTAGGGTTCGGTCGCACCAAATAAAATATTTCATAATCCCATGAAGTCGAAAGTGGGGCAGTCTTTCTTAGTAACTCCATCAAAAGAGAAAAAAAAAAGAATCAAATTCCCTTGTTTTCGAAATTGGGGCAAAGTTTTTAGAATGGATTACAAATGTTGTAAATAAATTAACCCCGTTGTCTTAGTTATTTTGAGCCTTTATGATATTCTTTCTTTCTAACCCTGTCCAAAGCCATATTATAGTCCAAAAAAGACCTCCCAGATAATCTTTGAGAGTGTTGAGTTTAGGCATGCCAAGAGTATATGATGTTTTTTCCATGGTTAATGCCTTGTCATCTGCAGAATCAGAGGAAATAAGAAGAAAAGAATAAAATGAGAGAGTCTTATGGGTGAAAACCTTCACAGACACCATAAGGCGATGGTGAGTTGAGATAGAGAACAAAATGAGAGAGGCTTGATGGTGAAAACCCTTCGGGCACTACAAGTCGAATAAGGATTGTGAATCAGATTGGATAATCGGATCATTGAAGCCCAGTTTCACGGTTTAGGGGGTATAACAAGAGTTGAAAATTAGATCTGCTTGACAGATTAAGCCACTTAATCCAGAGGTGCATGTCATGGTTATTAGAGTTGGTATCCACATCTGATAAGTTTCTACTTTGTAGTTTTCTGGTTAAGAATCATCTCTTTTCATTGTCCTTTACTTTGTTCCTGTTGTCTTGTTTAATTCCTTTTCCTGAGTCAGTTTGGTCGGAACAAGTGAGAAATGACTTCAAAATTTTCCACCAGCGTTCCAATTGCACAAAACGGGATCTGGCTAGCACATCAAAGTGGCATAAGTCAAGAAAGAACAGCATGCGCACTGAGTTGGTAACAATCAACGTGCTTTGGGATTCATGTGAAATACAAAGGTTTGGTACATGTCAATTCATGAACGATGCAACAGATAGAGGATGTTGGGTGAACGAATCAAAGGTATTTTATATGATAAGGTTGACAGATAAAGTGGTTAACCAATGACAAGCAAGGTCTTCCAAGCGGAAATCAAAGTTATCATGGCAAGTGAATGAGCAATAGACCTCAAGGCCAAGGCCAGTGGTTTAAGTCAGGAAAGAGCAGCATGCACACTGAGTGGGTGGCAATTGACGTGCTTTGGGATTCATGTGAAACATAAAGGTTCAGTATATGTCAATGCATGAGCACAATGCAACAGATGAATGGTATTGGGTTTGAACGGATCAGAGGTATTTTTCATGATAAGGGTGACAGAGAAAATGGTCAGTCAACAAACAGGCAAGGTCTTTCGAGTTGAAATCGAAGTTTTCATGGGAAGTAAAGGAGAAATCGCCCTCAAAGTCAAGGCCGCAAACCAACCACCATATTTAAACTCCCAAGTTTTCTTTGATTGAAACATGGGCAGGAAATTTTGTTTGTTCTAGAAAAACCCTCTATGAGGAAAGCAGGTGCCAGACAGGCTCGACAGTAAGTTTCTAGTACTCTCCTGGATAATGGAATTTGGTAAGTTTTGAGGCCCTCGCAAATGACAAGGTCCGACGAAAGGTCTACTTTTGGGAAGTATAATTTGGCATTTAAGTTTTCACTTTTGAAATGAGGCTTGGTTTGAAATTTTCAGGATAAATGAATTTAATTTAGAATTTATTTTGATAACAAGAATTGGTTAACACTCACAGATGTTCCCAATATCAAACTGGGGCAGAAAATTTCTTTTGTTTTGTCTGTTTTTTAAATCAGGTGCCCACCTGAAGAACCAGGGAGGACAACACGAGTTTCAAGAATAGAAAGCAATTCATGTTCAAGCAATCAGGCACCCACCTGGAGAAACAAGGGAAGAAAAGGAAAGCAGTTTCAAGAAGAGGACAATTCAGGTTCAGCAATCAGGCACCCACCTGGAGAAACAAGGGAAGACAGTTCCAAGGAAAAGCAGTCTCAAGAGAAAGCAGTTCAGGTTCAGCAATCAGGCACCCACCTGGAGAAACAAGGGAAAGCAGTTCAAAAGGAAAGCAGTTTCAAGAAGAGGACAATTCAGGTTCAGCATTCAGGCACCCACCTAGAGAAACAAGGGAAGACAGTTCCAAGGAAAAATAGTCTCAAGAGAAAGTGGTTCAGGTTCAGCAATCAGGCACCCACCTGGAGAAACAAGGGAAGATGACACAAGTTCAAAGGAAAGCGGGTCAAGCTCAGCAATCAAGCGCCCACCTAGAGAACAAGGGAGAACAACTCAAGTTTTAAAGGAAAACAGTGCAAGTTCAGCAATTAGGCGCCCACCTGGAGAGCAAGGTAAAATGGTGCAAATTTCTAGGGAAACAAGTTCCAAGTAGCAAGATAAGATGGTTCGAGTGTCTGCAATCAGGCGTCTGCTTGAAAAACAAGGGGAAAAAAATCAAGTTTCAGAGGAAAGGAATACAATTCAAATGTTGGTAATCAGACATCCACCTGGAGAACAAAGGGAAAGCAGCATTGTTCAAAGGAAGACGGTTCAAGTTTAGCAATCAGGAGCCCACCTGGAGAACAAGGGAAACAAGTCAAGTTTCGAGGGAAAAGCAGGGCAAGTGTTGGAAATCAGGCACCCACCTGGAGAACAAGGAGAAGTAGTTCAAGTCTCAAGGAAAAACAGTGTGGGTATTGGAAATCAGGCACCTATCTAGAGAACAAGGAGAAACAGTTCAAGTCTCAAGGAAAAACATGCGCAAGTGTTAGGAATCAGGCACCCACCTGGAGAACAAGGGCAAACAGTTCAAGTTTCAAGTGAAAACAGTTCAAGTTTAGAGGAAAAGTAGTGCAAGTTTTGAGGAATACAGTTAAAGTTTTGGCAATCAGGCGCCCACCTGGAGAGTAAGGGAATACAGTTCAAGTCTTGGCAATCAGGCTCCCCCTGGAGAGCAAGGGAACACAGTTGAAGTCTTGGAAATCAGGCGCCCACCTGGAGAGCAATGGAACACAGTTGAAGGTTTGGCAATTAGGAGCCCACCTGGAGAGCAAGGGAACACAGTTGAAGTCTTGGCAATCAGGCGCCCACCTGGAGAGCAAGGGAACACAGTTGAAGTTTTGGCAATCAGGCACCCACCTGGAGAGCAAGGGAATACATTTCAAGTTTTGGTAATCAGGCGCCCACGTGGAGAGCAAGAGAATACAATTGAAGTTATGGCAATCAGGCGCCCACGTGGAGAGCAAGGGAACACAGTTAAATTTTTGGCAATCAGGCGCCCACAGGAGAGTAAGGGAATACATAGAAGTTTTGGCAATCAGGCGCCCACCTGGAGAGCAAGGGAATACAGTTAAACTTTTGGTAATCAGGCGGCCACCTAGAGAGCAAGGGAATACAGTTTAAGTTTTGGCAATCAGGCACCCACCTGGAGAACAAGGAAAGCAGTTCAAGTTTCAAAGGAAGACAACAGAGGTCTCAAGGGCAAACAGTTTAAAGTAACAAAGGGAATACAGTTAAATATTTGGCAATTAGGCGCCCACCTAGAGAGCAAGGGAATACAGTTATACTTTTGGCAATCAGGCGCTCACCTGGAGAGCAAGGGAATACAGTTCAAGTTTTGGCAATCAAGCACCCACCTGGAGAACAAGGAAAGTAGTTCAAGTTTCAAAGGAAGACAACACAGGTCTCAAGGGCAAACAGTTTAAAGTAACAAAGGGAATACAATTCAAATTTTGGTAATCAGGCGCCTACCTGTAGAACAAGGAAATAGGTTCAAATGTTAGCAATCATGTGCTACCTGGAGAATAAGGGAATTCACTTCAGAATGCAATTCAAGTCAGCAACAAAAGAAGCTCGCGACAAGAATGCGAGTCAACAGTCCGAGACGATCAACGGAAATTAGTCATAATCCAGAATAAAAAAAAGGCAAGAAGTGAATCCAAATGCAGAAGTTGAATGAAAGATGTAAGCTGCTGAAGACATGACTAAAGTCACAAGCACGGTATGTCCGATTTTGATCCAAAAAGCTCAAGAAGAATGAACTAGCACCTGCAACTAGCAAGTGTCAATGTTCAAATCCAAAGTCTGCATGAAGAACCATTCAAGACTCAAGATCAAGCTTCAGAAGACTTATAGATAGGAATCTTGTAAATCATAGTTGACAGGCTTAGTTAGTCTTTTTGATTTGATTTTTTTTTTGATTTTGATTTAACAACAGGACCACGAATCGGAACCTCGACGAAATGACACCTCGACCGACTCTCCAACTCATCTTTCCACCATCTTCTGAACTACAAGTGAACTGATTCCTTTATAGCCAAGGATATGTAGGTAGCTCGGATACCAGGTCTCGGTCACATTCTCCTTTCTTTTAGCTTTTGGTCTCTTTAAATAAGGTTCGGGTCAAAAAACCTGTCTAGTCATTCTTGGTCTGAAAACTCTTCGCGTTCCCGGTCAAAGAGGGGTAGCTGTAGACATGTGATTTTTGACCCTCCCTACGATTTTTTATATTTTAGTAGGTAAATATTTATTTAGGCCAAATATCGCTATTTCAACTAATTTTGACTCTTTATTTTATTATGGTATAATATGGTATTTAAGTTATGTCTGTAAAATTTGGCAAGAAAGGGAATTCATATGACGTGATTCAGACTCTCGGTTGTGAAAATAGTAACTTTAAGAGTTCTTGAGATTTTCATTGATTTTGATGCTAAATTCATTGTTTAAGATATTATTTGGGCGATATGATCACACAAGCAAGTCCGTATGATGTTTTTAGGTTTATGTGCATGTTTGGTTTGGAGCCTCGAGGGCTTAGGTGAGTTTCGGATAGGTTACAGGGTGATTTACACTTAGAAAATTTGGTATAAGTTGTTCTATCTGGTGTCTGTTGCACTGTGCTTCGCGATCGCGTAGTTACTCTCGCGATCGTGAAGGGGAAACTGGGCTGGGGAGGATCTTACTCTATGCGAACGCGATACCAAGGTCGCGAACGCGGAGCATTGGGGGATTGCTCTACGCGAACGCGACCGGTCAACCGCAAATGCGTAGATTTAGGAGGGTTGGTCAGGGAATCTAGGGAAAACCTATGCGATCACGAACCCCTTATCGCGAACGCGAAGGCAAGGCGGGGATAGACCATTGCGAACGCGTATCCTTTCCTGTGATCGCGTAAGTCCTTAGAAGGATGCTCTTCGCGAACGCGACAGTGCTCACGCGAACGCGATGAACACCGTCGCCCAACAGTTGAAACAGAATCAGAACGGGAATAACGCTATAATTTCATACTTTCAAAAACTAGAAGGCATAGAGGCGATTTTCAAGAGACAAGTTCTTCCCCATAGTGTTGGTTGTAGACATGTGATTTTTGACTCTCCCCTAGATTTTTTATATTTTAGCAGGTAAATATTTAATTTTGGCCTAATATCGCTATTTCAACTAATTTTGACTCTTTATTTTATTACAAAAAATGAAAATTATAAAAAAATAGTTTCATTAATGTTTTGTAGTCATTTTAATCTTGAAAAATTCCAAAATAGTTTTGTTTTAACGGTCAGTTTTATTTTATTTAAGTAGGATTAATTAGTATATAAGGTAGTATTTCAGTATTTTCGGAGAAACAATAAAACTTGGGCTCAAACGGCCCATTTCTAGGCCTAATTTTTGGATCTAGACCATAATTCCTAGGCCCATACCCCTTAACCTAAAAAATCCTAAAAACCTAGTCTTTAAAAAGGGGATCTGCCATTTTCTATAGAAGAGGATCAACCAAAAATTACACAAACAACAATAGCCTAGACCTAGAGAGAAAATGATCTAACAACCGCAACAAACAAACGACCCCCCCTAGAACTTCGTCTTCCTCGTCGCACCCCACCCCACCTCTCAGAAAAATCCCTAACTAGCCGCAGAATACAAATGACCCCCCTAGATACTCATCATTTTCTCTCCAACACCCCATCTAACAAACACCCCTGAACCTCATAGCAGCAACCAAGAGACAACCAGCCCCAAACCCCTTCGTCTTTTCACCCTAAAACCCCAGCGACTCTCCTCTCTAAGATCGGAACTAGTCGACCACCAAACTTGCTGGAAAAACTCCAGCAGCCATCGCTCCCTCACCACCATAACTGGCTGGAATTCGGCGACCATACACACACATACAACAACGAAAAAGAGAGGCAGGGAACGGACAAACACGAGACGAAAACGGGAAAGTCACAAGAACAAAAAAAAAAAAAAATCTGCGCGAAAAAGGATAAAAGAAAAACTGGGGTTTTGGCTCTTTGATTTTGAGTTTTTATTTTCTGATTTTCAGTTAAGTCTAGCTTCGTTTTTGCTTTCAAACGCGAAATACATAATGAAATTTAGGTTGTTCTTTTAGTTTTGTTTTCCAAAATGGAGTTTGGGTTGAAACGAGTGTTTGATTGTTGGAATTGTCGTCCGAGGTGCGGTCCGCTGGTTTTATTCAAATTGGATTTGCTGTTTTGAATTCCATTCGTAGTTGCGGTATTCTGTCCATAAACCACCAAGTTAGATTGATTGCAAGATCATTTTTCAGGTCCATCTCCTTTCATCCCTCTTGTTAATCAATGAATATACTTCTTTATTTCAATAAATTTGAATCTGCTTATGATTTGTTTAACCTTGATTAGCTTCATTGTTATTTTGTTTAATTTGTTTTCTTTAAAGTTTGTTTTATAAGATATGTTCAATAAGAATGAAGACATCAACTTGAATGGAAATGGCAAACAATGAATTATTTTGAATCGTGGGGTTGATCAAAATGGGTTTGGGTTAATTCATTAAATTGATGTTGCGTATGCGAGTCTAGGCTCGAGGCAATCTTATTGTTTTACCTTTAATTCATTTGGGGTTCTCTAGGAGCATGTTTAGGCCAACCACACCCAGATAGGCGAACCTTTAGGCGCATTTTGAATTTATTATTGTGATTATGTACACATTCGCATGACATGATTACAGTTTCTAAAATGAACTTCGTAGCTGGCTTTACGCGCGTTTTAAATACAATTGTGATTGTGTACACGTTCGCGTGACATGATTACGATTCGAAAAACCAATTCGGAGTATGTGTTCGCGCAACTTCGATCAAACTTTCTTAATAATAAAATTGTTGTTAATAGGCCGCTAAATTAAATGCAGTTCTCTAAGCCAAGGTGTGCCATTCATAATTAAATCACTATGGCCCTCGTATTAATTTAGGTATAAAAATAACAAATGTTCGTAGCTTGCTTTAGGCACGTTTAATATATTATCGTGGTTGTGGACACGTTCACGTGACATGATTACGATTTCTAAAAACAAAATCGGAATATGCGTTCGCGCAACTTCGGCCAAATTTTCTTAATGATAATAAAGCGTTATTAATTGTGGACACGTTCGTGTGACATGATTTTTGACGCGCCAAACAAATGGGTACACGTACGCGTGACGCGTTTCAAGATAATTTCTTAATTAAAAAAGGCAAATGCATATAGGTTCTAAAATCAGTAATTAAACAATTTAATAAGCCAAGTATGATCAAAGCGACCATGCTAGAACCATGGAACCCGGGAATGCCTAACACCTTCTCTCGGGTTAACAAAATTCCTTACCCGGATTTATGTGTTCGCAAACCGTAATTAGAGTCAACTTCCTCGATTCGGGATTTTAACCGGTGACTTGGGACACCATAAATTATCCCAAGTGGCGACTCTGATTTTAAATAAATAATCTCATTTCGATTGTCACTTAAATTGAAAAAACTCCCTTATGCCCCTATCGGGGTAGTAAAAAGGAGGTGTAACATTGGACATGTAGTCCTGAAGTCCTGAACTTAGAGTTCCAAGTTCAAAAGTTAAGGACATGTAGTCCTGAACTTAGAGTTACAAGTTCAAAAGTTAAGGACATGTAGTCCTAAAGTCAAGTTCAAAAGTTAAGGACATGAGCAGAAAGGTATTTTCGTCCGGGCAGTTAAAGTTTATTAAAGCAGTGGTTAAAGACTAAAGACATTTTAAATAGTGACTTAAAAATAAATACATGTATTATTAGTGGCTAACCGTGCACTTCCCCCACTTTTTTATTCAGTGATACATGTTACTTTCTCCATTTACTTTTATTCGTCCATTATATTGGTTTGAGAAAAAAATATTGATTTTGGCTCAACCAATTAGATTTATTTAAATAAGTTAAAATATATTGACAACAATACGAAAGTTTTTAAACAGTTGGAGTTTAAAGGTTAAATACCAAAAATAATATGATCAAGTAAAGCCGACCTAAGCTATATCAATTTGTCATTATCCTTTGCACAATGTCAGAATTGTTATAAATATATTATATTTGTTATAAAATAAAGACTGTAAAGTAAAGACAACTATAGAGAGAAACTGATATATTATTCGAATTCAAACTGATGTACATAATGAACTGAAATCTCTTCTATTTATAGAAGAAAGGAAGTTGTTGCGTAAGCTGCTACTATACCAGATATGGATAATCTTCTACTGAGAGCAATGTTTATCCATAACGGAGTACTGAAAGGATAAGCTTATTATACCCGGTATGGATAATCTTCTACCGGAGATAATGTTTATCCATAACTGGGTACTGAAAGGATAAGCTTATTATACCCGGTATGGATAATCTTCTACCGGGGATAATATTTATCCATAACCAGGTACCGAAGTGATAAGCTTCTTCAGGAAGCTTATTTCTAATAGAGTACTAAATAGATAAACATATTTACGGTGGAGTCCCATATGGATAAGCTTCTTCAGGAAGCTTATTTACAACGGAGTACTAAATGAACATCCATAATATAATATATTTATAACACTCCCCCTTGGATGTTCATTAAAAGATAATGTGCCTCATTAAAACCTTACTAGGAAAAACCACGTGTGAAAAAATCCCAGTGAAGGAAAAAGAGTACACATATTTAGTAAGACGCATTGCTAGGTGCCTCATTAAAAACCTTATAAGGAAAACCCCATGGAAAAAACCTTAGTAAGGGAAAAAGAGTGCATCGCGTATTTTACTCCCCCTGATGAAAACCTTGTTTCAAATATTTGAGTCTCCGCATTCCAATCTTGTATATCATCTTCTCAAAAGTTGAAGTTGGCAAAGATTTAGTGAATAAATCTGCTGGATTATCACTTGAACGGATTTGTTGCACATCAATGTCACCACTTTTCTGAAGATCGTGTGTGTAGAATAATTTTGGTAAAATGTGCTTCGTTCTATCTCTTTTTATAAATTCTCCCTTCAATTTGGCTATGCATGCAGCATTGTCTTCGTATAAAATTGTGGGTTTTTTTTCACATTCCAAACCACATTTTTCTCGAATAAAATGAATTATTGATCTCAACCATACGCATTCCCTACTTGCTTCATGAATAGCTATTATCTCAGCGTGATTTGAAGAAGTAGCAACAATAGATTGCTTTGTGGAGCGCCATGATATGACAGTACCTCCATATGTAAATACGTAGCCGGTTTGAGATCGAGCTTTAGGGGGATCAGATAAATAACCTGCATCTGCATAACCGACAAGGTCTGCACTATCTTTGTTAGCATAAAACAAACCCATATCAAGAGTTCCCTTTAAATATCGCAATATATGCTTAATCCCGTTCCAATGTCTCCATGTAGGAGAAGAACTATATCTTGCTAGTAAATTAATAGAAAATGCTATGTCAGGCCTTGTAGCATTAGCAAGATACATTACTGCACCAATTGCACTGAGATAAGGTACTTCGGGACCAAGGAGTTCCTCGTCCTCTTCTGGAGGTCGGAACAAATCCTTATTCACTTCAAGTGATCGAACAACCATTGGTGTACTCAATGGGTGCGCTTTGTCCATGTAAAAGCGTTTTAAGACCCTTTCTGTATAGGCAGATTGATGGATAAAGATCCCGTCTGCTAAATGTTCAATTTGCAGACCAAGACAAAGTTTTGTCTTTCCAAGATCTTTCATCTCAAATTCTTTCTTAAGTTATTCAATTGCCTTTTGGAGCTCTTCTGGAGTTCCAACAAGATTTATGTCATCAACATAAACAACAAGTATAACAAATTCTGATGCCATTTTCTTTATAAAAATACATGGACAAATAACATCATTTATGTAACCTTCTTTCAGCAAATATTCACTAAGGCGATTATACCACATGCGCCCAGATTGCTTTAAACCGTACAAAGATCTTTGTAATCTGATTGAATACATTTCCTGAGATTTTGCTTCAGGCATTTTAAATCCTTCAGGGATTTTCATATAAATTTCATTATCAAGTGAACCGTACAGATAAGCTGTAACTACATCCATTAGATGTATTTCAAGCTTTTCATGTAGTGCTAAACTGATGAGATATCGAAATGTTATGGCATCCATAACAGGTGAATATGTTTCATCAAAATCGACTCCAGGTCGTTGTGAGAATCCTTGTGCAACAAGGCGAGCTTTGTATCTTTCAACTTCATTTTTATCATTCCTTTTTCACACAAAAACCCATTTATGACCAACTGGTTTTATACCAGCAGGTGTTTGGACTACTGGTCCAAAGGCCTCTCTTTTAGCAAGTGACTTCAATTCCGATTGAATTGCCTTTTGCCATTTTGGCCAATCAGATCTTTGTCGACATTCTTCGACAGATCGAGGTTCAAGATCCTCACTATCTTGCATAATATTAAGTGCAACATTATATGCAAAAATATTATCCACCACTATTTCAAATCGATTTAAATTAATCCCATCACCGTTCGAACTTATTAAAAGTTCCTCACTCACATGAGCTTCGGGTTCATTGATTTCTTCAGGAATCTCAGAACTAATCAGATTTTGGGTCTCTTCAGGAGATCCCTTCATAGTATCGTTTTGATCATTTGTCGATTTTCTTTTTCGAGGATTTCGATCCTTAGAACCCAAAGGCCTACCACGCTTCAGGCGTGCTTTAGGTTCACTAGCTCTCATACTAGTAGATGGTCATACTAGGACATCAATTCGGATAGGCACATTCTCTGCTGGGATATGTGACTTAGTTATCCTTTTCAAATCAGTAAATGCGTCTAGCATTTGATTTGCTATATTCTGTAAATGGATGATCTTCTGGACCTCTTGATTACATATAGGGGTACGAGGATCAAAGTGAGATAATGATGAAACTTTCCACACAATTTCACTTTTGATTTCCTTTTTCTCTCCCCCTAATTGTGGGAAATTTGTTTCATCAAACCGACAATCTGCAAATCGAGCAGTAAATAAATCTCCTGTCAATGGTTCAAGATAGCGAATAATAGAGGGTGATTCAAACCCAACATATATTCCTATCCTTCTCTATGGTCCCATATTACTATGTTGTGGTGGTGCTACTGGCACATATACAGCACATCCGTAAATTCGTAGATGGGCAATATTTGGTTCATGACCAAAAACTAATTGTGACGGAGAATATTTATTATAATGTGTTGGTTTGAGACGGATAAGTGATGTTGCATGCAAGCCCCAAACAGTAGTGGACAATTTTGTTTTCATAAGTAGTGGTCTTGCTATCAATTGCAGGCGTTTAATAAATGACTCTGCAAGGCCATTTTGAGTATGAACATAAGCTACAGGATTTTAAACTTTTATCCCAACTGATAGACAATAATCATCAAAAGCTTGAGATGAGAATTCTCCAGCATTATCAAGGCGAATGACCTTTATAGGATAATCTGGGAATTGTGCCCTTAATCAAATTATTTGGGCTAATAGCTTTGCAAACGCCAGGTTGCGAGATGATAGTAGGCACACATGAGACCATCTTAAAGATGCATCTATTAGGACCATAAAATATCTAAACAACCCACTTGGTGGGTGAATAGGTCCACATATATCCCCATGTATACGCTATAAAAAGGCAGGGGATTCAATACCAACCTTCATTGGTGATGGTCTAGTTATCATTTTTCCTTGATAACAAGCATCACAAGAAAATTCGTCATTTGTAGGAATCTTCAGGTTCTTTAATGGATGCCCACTCGAATTTTCAGTAATTCGTCTCATCATTATATATCCGGGATGGCCCAAACGGTCATGCCAAAGCACAAAAGTATTTGAATCCGTAAACTTCTGGTTTACGATAGAGTGTGCTTCAATTGTACTAATTTTTGAATAGTATAAGCCAGAAGATAAAGTTGGTAACTTTTCTACAATGCATTTCTGGCCAGAAATATTCTTTGTAATACAAAGATATTCCATGTTCATTTCATCTATTGTCTCAACATGATACCCATTTCGGCGGATATCTATAAAACTCAACAAGTTTCTTCGGGACTTGGAGGAGAACAATGCATTGTATATAATAAGTTTTGTTCCGTTAGACAGAAATATTATGGCTCTTCCGGAGCCTTCAATCAAACTTATATTACCAGAAATTGTTGAAACATTTGCTTTTTCCTTATGTAAATAAGAAAAGTATTTCTGATCGTTGAATATGGCATGAGTTGTTTCACTATCAATAACACAAATATCTTCATGATTTGTCTTTGATCCAAACATAATTTGAGGATTATCCATATTCTTCAAAATAACATAAATAAAATATATTATAGTAAACATCATTATCAAAGCATAATATTTATTTATGTACAACAATTACATAACCATACTATCTATTACAAACAACAAAAATTAAAATATTTACATTTTTACAGATTCACGACCGATTACATGACTTGTTTCTCCTTCTGGGAGTGCAAAGTAATCAGCTACATCCAAATGCATGACGTCTAAATTATCTTCAGAAATAATATTTGCTTCAGCATTTTTCTCTGTCTTCTTCAAGGAGGCTTGATAAAGCTCAACCAGGTGCTTTGGCGTACGACAGGTACGTGACCAGTGCCCTTTTCCTCCACATCTATAACATGCATTTTCTGCATTTGGCGCTTGCACCGCTTCATGCTTTTGTTCCTTCCTTTTCCACTGCTGGTGGTGAGGTGACTTCTTTGGTGCATTATTATTACCATGATTGGGGTTTCTTCCCCGACCACGGCCATGACCATGACTGGGGCCACGACCTTTTCCACATTTAGCTTGGTGGAAGTTGGTCTCATTCACTTTAGGGAATGGACAAGAACCAATAGGTCGACTTTCATGATTTTTCATTAATAGCCCATTATGTTGCTCTGCTATAAGAAGATGTGAGATAAGTTCAGAATACTTTTTAAATCCCATCTCTCGATATTGCTGCTGCAGGAGCATATTCGAGGCATGAAAAGTGGTGAAAGTTTTCTCCAACATATCATGATCAGTAATATTATCACCACATAATTTCAATTGGGAAATAATTCTGAACATAGCAGAATTATACTCACTGATAGATTTAAAATCTTGTAGCCTTAGATGAGTCCAATCATAACGTGCCTGTGGAAGAACGACCATCTTCAGGTGGTCATATCTATCTTTCAAATTATTCCACAGTATGACTGGATCTTTAATAGTGAGATATTCCATTTTCAGGCCCTCATCAAGGTGATGGTGTAGGAATATCATTGCTTTGGCACGGTCTTGGTTTGATGCCTGATTTTTATCCTTGATGGTGTTTGCCAGACCCATAACATCAAGATGAATTTCAGCATCAAGCACCCAAGACATGTAGTTTTTGCCCGATATATCCAGGGCTACAAATTCAAGTTTAGAAAGATTTGACATTATTTAGGAAAAGAAAGTTCTTATCTCTAATACTTTCAAAGTATTTGCTCGAGATGTCAGAGTCTCGTGCTGATAACGTGTTATAAAATAAAGACTGTAAAGTAAAGACAACTATAGAGAGAAACTGATATATTATTCGAATTCAAACTGATGTACATAATGAACTGAAATCTCTTCTATTTATAGAAGAAAGGAAGCTGCTGTGTAAGCTGCTACTATACCAGATATGGATAATCTTGTACTGAGAGCAATGTTTATCCATAACGGAGTACTGAAAAGATAAGCTTATTATACCCGATATGGTTAATCTTTTACCAGAGATAATGTTTATCCATAACTAGGTACTAAAAGGATAAGCTTATTATACCCGGTATGGATAATCTTCTACCAGAGGTAATGTTTATCCATAACTGGGTACTGAAATGATAAGCTTATTATACCCGGTATGGATAATCTTCTACCGGAGGTAATGTTTATCCATAACTGGGTACTGAAATGATAAGCTTATTATACCCGGTATGGATAATCTTCTATCGGGGATAATATTTATCCATAACTGGGTACTGAAAGGATAAGTTTATTATACCCGGTATGGATAATCTTCTACTGGGGGTAATGTTTATCCATAACCGGGTACCGAAGTGATAAGCTTCTTCAGGAAGCTTATTTCCAATAGAGTACTACATAGATAAACATATTTACGGTGGAGTCCCATATGGATAAGCTTCTTCAGGAAGCTTATTATCCATACCGGGTATAATAAACTTATCTTTTCAGTACTCCGTTATGGATAAACATTGCTCTCAGTAGAAGATTATCCATATCTTGTATAGTAGCAGCTTACACAGTAGCTTCCTTTCTTCTATAGATAGAAGAGATTTCAGTTCATTATGTACATCAGTTTGAATTCGAATAATATATCAGTTTCTCTCTATAGTTGTCTTTACTTTACAATCTTTATTTTATAACACGTTATCAGCACGAGACTCTGACATCTCGAGCAAATACTTTGAAAGTATTAGAGGTAAGAACTTTATTTTCCTAAATAATGTCAAATCTTTCTAAACTTGAATTTGTAGCCCTGGATATATCGGGAAAACGTTACATGTCTTAGGTGTTTGATGCTGAAATTCATCTTGATGCGATGGGTCTAGCAGACACCATCAAGGATAAAAATCAGGCATCAAACCAAGACCGTGCCAAAGCAATGATATTCCTACGCCATCACCTTGATGAGGGCCTGAAAATGGAATATCTCACTATTAAAGATCCACTCATACTGTGAAATAATTTGAAAGATAGATATGACCACCTGAAGATGGTCGTTCTTCCACAGGCACGTTATGATTGGACTCATCTAAGGCTACAAGATTTTAAATATATCAGTGAATATAATTCTGCTATGTTCAGAATTATTTCCCAATTGAAATTATGTGGCGATAATATTACTGATCATGATATGTTGGAGAAAACTTTCACCAACTTTCATGCCTCGAATATGCTCCTGCAGCAGCAATATCGAGAGATGGGATTTAAAAAGTATTCTGAACTTATCTCACATCTTCTTATAGAAGAGCAACATAATGGGCTATTAATGAAAAATCATAAAAGCCGACCTATTGGTTCTTGTCCATTCCCTGAAGTGAATGAGACGAACTTCCACCAAGCTAAACGTGGAAGAGGTCGTGGCCCCAGTCGTGGTCATGGCCGTGGTCGGGGAAGAAACACCAATCATGGTAATAATAATGCACCAAAGAAGCCTCCTCACCACCAGTAATGGAAAAGGAAGGAACAAAAGCATGAAGCGGTGCAAGCGCCAAATGCAGAAAATGCATGTTATAGATGTGGAGGAAAAAGGCACTGGTCACGTACCTGTCGTACGCCAAAGCACCTGGTTGAGCTTTATCAAGCCTCCCTGAAGAAGACAGAGAAAAATGCTGAAGCAAATTTTATTTCTGAAGATAATTTAGACTTCATGCATTTGGATGTAGCTGATTACTTTGCACTCCCAGAAGGAGAAACAAGTCTTGTAATCGGTAGTGAATCTGTAATATGTAAATATTTTAATTTTTGTTGTTTGTAATAGATAGTATGGTTATGTAATTGTTGTACATAAATAAATGTTATGCTTTGATAATGATGTTTACTATAATATATTTTATTTATGTTATTTTGAAGAATATGGATAATCCTCAAATTATGTTTGGATCAAAGACAAATCATGAAGATATTTGTGTTATTGATAGTGGAACAACTCATGCCATATTCAGCGATCAGAAATACTTTTCTTATTTGCATAAGGAAAAAGCAAATGTTTCAACAATTTCTGGTAATATAAGTTTGATTGAAGGCTCCAGAAGAGCCATAATATTTCTGTCTAAGGGAACAAAACTTATTATAGACAATGCATTGTTCTCCTCCAAGTCTCGAAGAAACTTGTTGAGTTTTATAGATATCCGCCGAAATGGGTATCATGTTGAGACAATAGATGAAATGAACAGGGAATATCTTTGTATTACAAAGAATATTTCTGGCCAGAAATGCATTGTAGAAAAGTTACCAACTTTATCTTCTGGCTTATACTATTCAAAAATTAGTACAATTGAAGCACACTCTATCGTAAACCAGAAGTTTACGGATTCAAATACTTTTGTGCTTTGGCATGACCGTTTGGGCCATCCCGGATCAATAATGATGAGACGAATTACTGAAAATTTGAGTGGGCATCCATTAAAGAACCTGAAGATTCCTACAAATGACGAATTTTCTTGTGATGCTTGTTATCAAGGAAAAATGATCACTAGACCATCACCAATGAAGGTTGGTATTGAATCCCCTACCTTTTTAGAGTGTATACATGGGGATATATGTGGACCTATTCACCCACCAAGTGGGTTGTTTAGATATTTTATGGTCCTAATAGATGCATCTTCAAGATGGTCTCATGTGTGACTACTATCATCTCGCAACCTGGCGTTTGCAAAGCTATTAGCCCAAATAATTCGATTAAGGGCACAATTCCCAGATTATCCTATAAAGGTCATTCGCCTTGATAATGCTGGAGAATTCTCATCTCAAGTTTTTGATGATTATTGTCTATCAGTTGGGATAAAAGTTGAACATCCTGTAGCTTATGTTCATACTCAAAATGGCCTTGCAGAGTCATTTATTAAACGTCTGCAATTGATAGCAAGACCACTACTTATGAAAACAAAATTGCCCACTACTCTTTGGGGCTTGCATGCAACATCACTTATCCGTCTCAAACCGACACATTATAATAAATATTCTCCGTCACAATTAGTTTTTGGTCATGAACCAAATATTGCCCATCTACGAATTTACGGATGTGCTGTATATGTGCCAGTAGCACCACCACAACATAGTAATATGGGACCACGGAGAAGGATAGGAATATATGTTGGGTTTGAATCACCCTCTATTATTCGCTATCTTGAACCATTGACAGGAGATTTATTTACTGCTCGATTTGCAGATTGTCGGTTTGATGAAACAAATTTCCCACAATTAGGGGGAGAGAAAAAGGAAATCAAAAGAGAAATTGTGTGGAAAGTTTCATCATTATCTCACTTTGATCCCCGTACCCCTATATGTAATTAGGAGGTCCAGAAGATCATCCATTTACAGAATATAGCAAATCAAATGCCAGATGCATTTACTGATTTGAAAAGGATAACTAAGTCACATATCCCAGCAGAGAATGTGCCTATCCGAATTGATGTCCCAGTAGGACCATCTACTAGCATGAGAGCTAGTGAACCTATAGCACGCCTGAAGCGTAGTGGGCCTTTGGGTTCTAAGGATCGAAATCCTCGAAAAAGAAAATCGACAAATGATCAAAACGATACTATGAAGGGATCTCCTGAAGAGACCCAAAATCTGATTAGTTCTGAGATTCTTGAAGAAATCAATGAACCCGAAGCTCATGTGAGTGAGGAACTTTTAATAAGTTCGATCGGTGATGTGATTAATTTAAATCGATTTGAAATAGTGGTGGATAATATTTTTGCATATAATGTTACACTTAATATTATGCAAGATAGTGAGGATCTTGAACCTCGATCTGTCGAAGAATGTCGACAAAAATCTGATTGGCCAAAATGGCAAGAGGCAATTCAATCGGAATTGAAGTCACTTGCTAAAAGAGAGGTCTTTGGACCAGTAGTCCAAACACCTGCTGGTATAAAACCAGTTGGTCATAAATGGGTTTTTGTGCGAAAAAGGAATGATAAAAATAAAGTTGAAAGATACAAAGCTCGCCTTGTTGCACAAGGATTCTCACAACGACTTGGAGTCGATTTTGATGAAACATATTCACATGTTATGGATGCCATAACATTTCGATATCTCATCAGTTTAGCACTACATGAAAAGCTTGAAATACATCTAATGGATGTAGTTACAGCTTATCTGTACGGTTCACTTGATAATGAAATTTATATGAAAATCCCTGAAGGATTTAAAATGCCTGAAGCAAAATCTCAGGAAATGTATTCAATCAGATTACAAAGATCTTTGTACGGTTTAAAGCAATCTGGGCGCATGTGGTATAATCGCCTTAGTGAATATTTGCTGAAAGAAGGTTACATAAATGATGTTATTTGTCCATGTATTTTTATAAAGAAAATGGCATCAGAATTTGTTATACTTGTTGTTTATGTTGATGACATAAATCTTGTTGGAACTCTAGAAGAGCTCCAAAAGGCAATTGAATATCTTAAGAAAGAATTTAAGATGAAAGATCTTGGAAAGACAAAACTTTGTCTTGGTCTGCAAATTGAACATTTAGCAAATGAGATCTTTATCCATCAATCTGCCTATACAGAAAGGGTCTTAAAACGCTTTAACATGGACAAATGGCACTCATTGAGTACACCAATGATTGTTCGATCACTTGAAGTGAATAAGGATTTGTTCCGACCTCCAGAAGAGGACGAGGAACTCCTTGGTCCCGAAGTACCCTATCTCAGTGCAATTGGTGCACTAATGTATCTTGCTAATGCTACAAGGCCTGACATAACATTTTCTGTTAATTTACTAGCAAGATATAGTTCTTCTCCTACACAGAGACATTGGAACGGGATTAAACATATATTGCGATATTTAAAGGGAACCCTTGATATGAGTTTGTTTTATGCTAACAAAGATAGTACAGATCTTGTCGGTTATGTAGATGTAGGTTATTTATCTGATCCCCATAAAGCTCGATCTCAAACCGGCTACGTATTTACATATGGAGGTACTGTCATATCATGGCGCTCCACAAAGCAATCTATTGTTGCTACTTCTTCAAATCACGCTGAGATAATAGCTATTCATGAAGCAAGTAGGGAATGCGTATGGTTGAGATCAATAATTCATTTTATTCGAGAAAAATGTGGTTTGAAATGTGAGAAAAGACCCACAATTTTATACGAAGACAATGCTGCATGCATAGCTCAATTGAAGGGAGGATTTATAAAAGGAGATAGAACGAAGCACATTTCACCAAAATTATTCTACACACACGATCTTCAGAAAAGTGGTGACATTGATGTGCAACAAATCCGTTCAAGTGATAATCCAGCAGATTTATTCACTAAATCTTTGCCAACTTCAACTTTTGAGAAGATGATATACAAGAATGGAATGCGGAGACTCAATATTTGAAACAAGGTTTTCATCAGGGGAAGTAAAATACGTGATGCACTCTTTTTCCCTTACTAAGGTTTTTTCCATGAGGTTTTCCTTATAAGGTTTTTAATGAGGTACCTAGCAATGCGTCTTACTAAATATGTGTACTCTTTTTCCTTCACTGGGATTTTTTCCCACGTGGTTTTTCCTAGTAAGGTTTTAATGAGGCACATTATCTTTTAATGAACATCCAATGGGGAGTGTTATAAATATATTATATTATGGATGTTCATTTAGTACTCCGTTGTAAATAAGCTTCCTGAAGAAGCTTATCCATATGGGACTTCACCGTAAATATGTTTATCTATTTAGTACTCTATTGGAAATAAGCTTCCTGAAGAAGCTTATCACTTCGATACCCAATTATGGATAAACATTACCCCCGGTAGAAGATTATCCATATCGGGTATAATAAGCTTATCCTTTCAGCACCCAGTTATGGATAAACATTACCCCCGGTAGAAGATTATCCATACCGGGTATAATAAGCTTATCCTTTCAATACTCCGTTATGGATAAACATTGCTCTCAGTAGAAGATTATCCATATCTGGTATAGTAACAGCTTACACAACAGCTTCCTTTCTTCTATAAATAGAAGAGATTTCAGTTTATTATGTACATCAATTTGAATTCGAATAATATATCAGTTTCTCTCTATAGTTGTCTTTATTTTACAGTCTTTATTTTATAATAAGAATATAAATATTTATTTACTTTTGCCTTGTCAATATTCCTAGTTAAATTGTTCTTTAGTAAAGCTGCTGCTTCATGGGAATAATACTGGGTTTCAACACTAGTATTAACGATATCTATTGGGGATAAGTTATACCAATATTGTAATGATTTAACTCTATATCCACTGTTATTAAATGTCTCCGATACAAGAAAAAGGTGGAGAAACAAAATTCTCATATCGAGACGCTCCAAATTTTTGATGATTAAATTTATCGAGAGAGATGATAAGCAAGAAAAGACATAAGAGTAGACCTGGGTAAGGATTTACTCGATGCGAAATATCACATTGTTCGAGGAACCATATAATTTTTTCGATATTTTTTTGGGGTTACTCGCTCGATGATAAAGTATGTACTACTGCTATCATCCATAATTACCAGATTAAAAGGGTGAAAGGTCATGATGTTTACCTAATTGCTCTATCATGATCCGCATGAAACATGGTTTTAAAGTTAGGGTTAAGAAGAGGCGGTTGTCAGAGGCGAATACAAGGTATTGGTACCCAGTGGCGAGTAGGATTTTCGTTTAAGGGGTTCAAAAAAGAAAAAAAGTTAAAAAAGATTATAACTAATGAGAATTTAACCAATGACCTTACAAAAGTTTTGAACTCCCTTGACTATTAAGCTATGTTTTTGGGCTGTGTCAAGGGGATTCAAAACATAATATATAGAAGTAAAAAATAGATCTGACTTATATTTACATTGTAACTTTTCGACCTTCCACCCCCCCCCCCCAAATCCGGGGAGAAATTAAAAAATAGCCAAATTTACAAGTGGTCATTCAAAAATAGCCACACTTTCAAAAGTAATTGAAATTTAGCCAATTTTCATGTAAAGATAAATCTGAACGAAAACACTGTTTAAAATCCGAAAAATACTCCAGTATATTATAATGAAGCTCCAGCATAATATAATGGAGATCCAGCATAAGTATAATAGAACTCCAGCATAATATACTGGAGTTCCAGCAACGTATACTGATCCAGTATAATATGCTGAAAGTTTATACACAGGTGCTCGAATCTCCAGTATATTATGCTGGAACTTTTCGCGTGTTGGAGTTCCAGCATAATATGTTGGAAGTTCATACACAGATGCACCAAACTCCAGTATATTATGCTGAACCGGTCTCTGTTGCAGCAAAATAGTAGCTATTTTTCAATGACTTGGTAAACGCTGACTATTTTTGAATGACCAGTCCGAAAACTGGCTAGCCCGTGCTATTTTTACCTAAATCCGCCCCTGTCGGTACGGGTTCATCTGAACCCAGTACTTTTGGCGCAGAACATAAATTTATGTGTAAAAATTTATTAATATTGAAATATGAACTCATAGCTTTAAAAATACAATGAGTTCAATGCCAAAAATTTTACACGTTGAACCGATAAAACTTAAATCCTAGATCGGCCTCTGGTGGTCGTAGTACTTTTATGTTGCTCCCTCTTTACCAATGTTAATTTTCGGCAGAACATCTTCACTCGGTTTCTTGTTGGAAATCCCAGATTACTGCACAGGTCTATTACTCTGTACTATTTCCTTTCAAGAGAGGGAGAGTTATTATCTGAAACTTAAACTTTTCAAGAAATATGTTTTACTTTCGATAATCAAAAACCGGAAAAGTTTATGTACAGATTTAACCCCCTTGCTGTTATTTGCCAATTTAGACAAACAAATGATTGTCTATCTACTGTACATACCTTATTAACCTAGCTAATGTCCTTGCGCGAGGATGCAATTCGCCAAGCTCGGGCAAACGAACCCCTCCGACCCTACAGGATTAGGAATGCCAAGATCTCTCCTTCGAAAGCAGGGCCGGGAAAGAAAGAGCTATGCTACGGTTGATTAGACCGATATCTCACAAGATTTGGAAGAACATTTGCTTGAAGTTTCTTAATCTCAAATGCTGTCACATTGCAATATTCCAAGTCCAACGAGCGCAAATTCTTCAGAGGCTTCAGATATTGCAATCCATCATTGGTGATACAAGAGTTTGAGACATTTAGACATACCAACAACGTCAGTCCTGCATTTTCAGAAGAGAATTTCATATTTTACAACCTATGAATGATATGCCGGAATTTCATGCGTGGTCATTGAACTTTACCAACTATATCTGCAAAGTCACAAAAACTGACTTGTCGAGACTATGAGACTATTCAACAACTAAAGTGCAAAGGCAGTTGCAACCCATGTTTAATAGGTTCAACCGATGAATCCAATATTTTTGACACATCAACAACATACTCCAGTGTGATCTCAGACGCGGGGTCCAGGGAGGGTGAGATATATGCAGACCTTACCCCTACCTTGTGTGAGATGGAAATGTTGTTTTTCGATAGATCCTCGGCTCAAGAAACACATGACAGACATAAATATATTTACATGTGGAAAACCCCTAAAATTACAAAATATATTAAATTTTGAACCTAGATTTCAAAAGCACAATGAATTCAGTACTAAGAACCTTTAAAGTTGAACCCATAAGTATCCCGGGTCCGCCAGTATACAACTATACATGTAGGGATCGTTTGGTTTGAATACGGCTTATGCCGGGATAAGTTATGCTTGAGATTAGTTATGCTGAGATTGTTTTTTATTCACTGTTTGATATGTTTTATTAAAATTGACAATTGCATAATTTCTAAGAAGAAAGTATAAGTTATCTCGGTGCTAATTACCCCTCTATAAGGTATAAGTTATTCCGGTGTTAATTTTAATCCCGAAATAACTTATACCTGGTTTGCTAACCAAACAAAGTATTAAAGGGGTATTAAATTTTTATACCAGCACTATACCTTCTTATACCTTATACCAAACGACTCCGTAGTGTATCGAATAGACAAAAATACCTGAAAGAAGTTCCAAGGTTTTATCTGTCAGATTCCGGTTCTGTGACAAGTTCAAAAACATCAAGGAAGAAAGATCCTTTATGTTCTCCACTCCAGCATCAGTTAACACACCGCCACAAAGGTCAAGTGATTGCAGATTTCTGAAATCTGTTAAGAAATTGATACACTTGTTAGAATTTGAATATGAGACGCCGAGTACCACTGCATATTTTTACCCAGACACTTGCTTAATAGAGTATATATCCAATTCAGTTATGTAGTTTACCAACAATGTATGCAGAACTACTATACTCTTTTACTATTACTCATTGCTGAAATCCAAGGCAAGAATAAGGCACTATACAGCTACGCCTCAATCACAACGAGTTGGGACCTTAGTCAATTTATGATGAATTCTCAAATACATAATACTAAACAATAATCTTCACGTAAGCACAAAAGAAGAAGAGGGATGGTGGGGGGTTTGGGAGGGGGGGGGGGAGATTATAGGAATAGAGGAGTAAAGAAAGTGAAACTAAGATATAGTAAGAGAAGCGTACATGCGAGATATTTTGTCCCATAATCTGTTATGTGAGCTCCGAAGAGATCCAGGAGAGTCAAACCAGTAAAACCTATACTCCACCGAGCCAAAAGAATACACGCTTAAATTTCTAGCTGCATAAACCAGAAAAGAACTCATATGATATGGCTACACATGCTACTAAGGAATTGATGCGGCGAGTTACATTTCAAAACAAAAGTACATTTGGATCCAGCATCTACATACATATTGTTTTACTGAGCATTAGCACTTCGTCCCATGCTGCGCACATACATATTGTTTTACTAGATATCTACGATCTAATTAAGGGCTTACCCATAACTAAAAGAAGATTATGAGATTAGGTCTCCGTAAACTGTATTTGAACTCGGAAGTTTAGTCACTGACAAGAGACAATTTTCTAAGGCTTACCTGTGAGAACTGCAAGACTGGAATCTGTAATTTGGCGCACATCCAGATTAAGTGACTTCAGACGTGTCAATCCAGTTAAATTTTGCAAACCATCATCAGTTACTAAGGTGAATTTGAGATTGAGTTCCTCCAACTTGGCCAAACCTAAAATAAATGAAGCACTCAAATCTATCGTAACACATGCAAAACAAGAAGTCGGTCACATCAAACTAGTAAATGTTGGTTGCTGATATTTCAACGGAAAATAATAGGGTACTGAAATGCATTTAAAGACCATCAAGAGCGTTAACATAAAGAAGAGAGAGCCAAAAAACTTGGTATACGGAAGATATATAGTGCCAACGGCCCCATCGTATAACAGAAGTTCTTGATTAGCATAGGAAATTAAGCACCAACCAGATAGATGATGAATTCTAACGCTTCCAACTTCAAGTCCAAAATGTTCCATTTTAATAACAAAGATGGCTGTAAATTCATTTTAAACCTTTAAAAATGCAAGTAGACGAGCACCAATATATATCCACTAAACAAATTACTCAACAAGCCTGTAATATATGTACACATCATGTTTATCCAAGACTCCAAATAATATAGAGCTTATAGACGAGGAATATTGCTCCAACACACCCTAAATATGCATAAACTAAATGGAGTATGTAAGCCTATAACTGAATACAGAACAAGGAAAAACTTTATCAAGAGGACGGAAGGGAGAATCTTTTTGGAGCGCAAGAGATATCTTTACCAGCTAAATGAGACAGTCCATCATCCGTAATCCTACAAGAGTCCATGTTCAGGCCTTCCAATTTTGTCAGACCTGCAATATTAATCCAAGGAAATAAATAACCAAAAACCATGCAAGACAATTACGTACTCCACGTGAGAGATCAATACAGTAAATTTAAAGCTTTGAGATATATTTTTATGTACTTCTAAAGTATAGAGAGAAGGGGTTTGAAAATATAACGAAATTTAAAAATGAAATATAATCCGCGATGAACATAATCAAAGACGTAAGACAGACCTTCCAGATAGCCCAAACATGCATCCGTGATGTGGTTATATCCCAAATTCAACACCTTCAAATTGTTGAGTGCTGCACGGTATAAAACAGTTGGCTAAAGATGTAACGCTATCTTGCTCTAATCAGTACGCTATGGGAAATAACAAATCTGCCGGTTACCTGAAAACTTTTCACATCCATCATCTCTCAGGCAACATCTACTGAGATTTAAAGATTGCAGCGAAGCGAGATCTGTAGAATTTAAAAAAAAAAAAAACGGTTTCGATAAGAGACACTAGTATTAATATCCTCGTTCAGTCCCCACTAGTGTTTAAGGTCTGTGTTCACACTACCCTCCCCAGACCCCACTAGTGGGATTTTACTGGGTTGTTGTTGTTGTTTGTAACTTTAGAAATCATTGCTGATTTCTTCTATGACTGCAACAACATGTTAACGTGATAAGATAAAACCAAATAGATAGGACATCCACATTTTCTGCATTACTGCATGTAATCCACACCAATTAGAATCTCCTCTAGAAGCAACACGGTAGAGAAAATACATTGCAACCTAATTGCAAGTGTAAATATCAGAGTGTAACCACATGAGAAGCGTTTTAAAGGCGACAAGAGAATGCAAACCTGAGATAGTATTCAAACATGAAGTAGTAACATGGGATCCTTCCATATTTAGTACAACAAGTTTGTTCAAACCTAAAAAATCAAAAAGAGGAGAAGATCTCAATACAAAAGAAAAAGAGTCTATAAAGACAACAAAATAGATACTTAGCATAAACTGCTCGGACTCTCCGAAAATATCGTCTAGTGCGTGTCGGATTCTCAAAAACCAGTGTATTTTTGGAGAATCCGACACGAGTGCAGCAGTATTTTGGAGTGTCTGCGCAACATAGACATAAACGCAAAATGGATATACAAGCTCTAACAAGCAGCAGGCAAAGGTATTAGGTAGACTTCTGGGCCAGAAAGAGAGAGAAGCTAAACTTATAGGACACTCTTATTTTCGATGTTTTTTCTATCAAACTGGCGTTTCCACTTTTTTTTTTTCACTGTTTTTTGACTACCACTAAAGTTATACAAGTCAAAGTACCATCATAAAATCCGTGTAAAGTCAAACACCATCTTATAAAATTAGACAGAGGGAGTATTTAAAAGTGGATTACTGAAAAGGCACAACTAACGGCTAAGTTGCTCGGACACGGATGCGGGTGTCCGATACGGGTGCGGATCTAGAGGTAGGATCTTTCAAGATGTAAATTTTAAGATTCGGGATATGGATCCTAGTACGGATACGGGTGCGGGGATCCGGCTAAAAATAATTTTAAAAAAACTTAAAAATCTCTCTAATTTATGAGAAATTTTGTGAAATACTTACGTATAGCTTGTAAAGTGTGGATTTCCTTTTTATTCTCAAGTTGTAGATAAGTAAAAGATAGATTTCTTGGATTAAATATGCTATTTTCTTCAAATTTACCCTAGTTTTAGCTCTAATTTCGGTAATCAAATTGTATCTCGTCCGAATTTTTCTATCCGTCATGGTCAAAGTACCCAAAATTATTTGACCATATCCGATACGGATCCCATACCCACACCCATACTAGTGTCGTGTCGACACGGGCGCGGCACCTAAACTGCCATGTTGGAGCAACTTAGACTAAAGGGATATCAGAAAGGTAATTTAAGGGGTACAGTAAGAAAAAGATGGTAAACTCTCAAGATCAAGTTGGCACTGAGTGTCTGAGATTGTGACATGTCGCCCGGTAAAAGGGGGAAAAAATATTTTCCCCTTCCTCTCAAATCAGAAACTGCAATGGCTCATACAACTTTTTTGCAACCAGCTAAGTGTAATTAAAGTCAGGCTTTACATCTAAAAAATTTCTAGTTTATCATACAAGATATCGAAATGCAAAGAAAGAACCAGCATCAGGAGAGCGAAATCAAGTTTTTATGTTCTTGCACAAATCAACTCGACAGTCTAATAAACTGGGAAAAAGTGAATAAAGCTATAGAAGCTGTGACCACCTTCGGCTTCAAGTTAGAAAATACTCGGTATGTGATTTAGAAGAGAAAGCAAGAATCACCATCATAAGACAATGCAAAAGCTATTACAACAGAAATACCAATTAGTACCTCTAAGACAAGACACTCCATAATCTGTTACGTAGATACACAGAATCTGAAGTTCCTTCAAACTCGCAAGCCCTGAAGTCCGTCATACGAAAATGAGCAAATTTTCACATAATAACAAGCACAATAAGATGACATGTCTGAAGATTTTAAAGCACATTCACCGCTGATACCTGCCAAAGGCTTCATGTCCGAATCCGTAATGCACTGACAATATCTTATACTGAGAGATTCAAGTTTTGACAAACCTGAGAAGAAAAAGGTACTTTATATTTTAAGTTGAACTTCACCAAAATGGTGGAATAAAATTCAAATATTAGTAATAAATCATTTTTCATGGTGTGATATATTGTCTCTTTTCGTCTTCTTGAGCAGAGGGTCTATCGGAAACAGCCTCTCTACTCCCTCGGGTAGGGGTAAGGTCTGCGTACACACTACCCTCCCCAGACCCCACTGGTAGTATTTTACTGGATCGTTGTGTTGTTGTTGTTGATTTTTCATGGTGTGGAAATCAAATAGTGTCAAGATATACGGAAGGTTCACAAGAGAGCATAACCAACCTTGAAGATGAACAAGTCCTCCATGAATCTGTGGACACCTCTCGAAATCCAACTTAACCAATTTATCTAAGCTGGATAAAGCTTGCATTGCTTCAACAGTAACCGAAACGCATTTTCTAAAACTCAAATATGTCAAATTTGAGAAACCTGAAAGGCACAAATTTAACCATTGTCAGCACCAAACAACTCCTAAATGCGGTACAGGCGTGCAGTTTACTAGGAAACACAACAGATTGAATAACACAGAGATTAGTCAACCACATGATCAATGCTATAAATTATAATGTATATTTCTTGCGCTCTTTAAAGATATGTGCTAAATAAAGCAAGAAAATGATAACAAATATGGTGCAAACAGCTAGATAAAACTAAGGCAAACAACACGATATCAATCGGACAGAGAGAACAACATTTTTCTTGCTTCATATAACACTCTCTTTGTATGGGAAAAACAGGCTTGCAAGAAACCAATACGGATTGGCAAGTGAAATAAGAAACTATTGCGATATGCGAGAGAGAATAGTAATAACTACCACTGACTTGCTTTATCCCCTGTTCAGAAATACGGTCACAGCAATCGAAAGATAACGCTTGGAGGTTTGAGCAATTTTGTAGGAGACTGAATCCAAAATCCGTGACCTCAGAACCAACAATATATACAGACAGTAAGGATGATCCTTGTGATGAGACGACATCCATCCAATTATCTTTAACTCCTTTATATTCTCCCATCCACATATCCTGTCAACAAAGAAAACCTTCAAAACAAAGTGCCCCATAAGATTTTATACAAAAAATTTACTTGGTTCTAAGGTTTCAACAAGATATAAATGTGAGCTGGGATTTTACATGCAGTGCACAATCTCTAAAAGCTTCGATACAATCATCCGAAAGGCAGTTTGAATAAACCAGATAGTTGAATATCAACTGGCTTATATCCCTTGGCAGCATTGAGAATGATTGATATTTGTCAAGGTCCTGTTAATAGAAGAGAGCATAAGATCTCCTTAACCAAAAGAACTTAACAACCTTAACGGCAGAGGCGGATGCAGCCTATACTAAATGAGTTCAGCTGAACTCAGTATTTTCGACACATAACATGATTATATATGTGAAAAGCCACTAAATGTTTAACCGATATTAATTTTTACCCCCTCAATTTTAAAAGTACAATATGTTCAGTACTAAGAAAATTAAAGACTGAATCCATTAAGTTTAAATCCGTGATCCGTCTCTGCTTAATGGAACATATCAGAGGAAATCAATCACCTTACGTATTCTATGAATGCATAATTCCATGAGGGACGGACAACTGCTTCCTCCCGAATGACAGACATCTATGACACGCTGAAAAAGGAAATGTTGTAGACAGTTTGAGCTCCCAAATTTGAAGTGTCTACTTGAGAAACCTCTTCTACTAATGTTATCATCATCATGCTGGTCTCTCTTTAATGAACAAGCACCCCCCATTCTGGAATTACGGCAAGAAGACTTGCGTTATAATATCGCGAGCACTAATAGAGAGTGGCATAATCCATTCGAGAAAAGAGCACTCCCATTCATGTTGTTGTTTCTGATTAGGCACCTAAAGGCCTGAAAGAGAACAACGATACATCAAATTTCTTATGAGTTTAAGTTCTGTGCACTGATAGTCTATAAATTGACATACAACAACAGATAATTCTTCATCAGCAAGCTCGATATAGTAACCTATTAATGGAATAATAAACTGTTACAGTCGGTTAAATTGCACTAACAAAAAAAGGGCAGCTCGGTGCACAAAACATCCCGTATTTACACAGGGTCTAAGGAAGTCAGAGGCGGAGCCAGAAAATTCAATAAAGGTATTCAAATCGTGAACACTTTTTGCAAGTGGGCTGTGCAAGGGTGTTCAAAGTCTATTTTTTTCATCAATAACGAGTAATATTTTATCCTACACAGTATAATTTTTCGGTGAAGGGCGTTCGGTTGACCACCCTTGGTCACACATAGCTTCGCCTCCGGGGAAAGTAACGAATAATTAAGTGTCTGCTACTTTTCTTGTTTCTGGATTCTCCTAATTGTATAACATCAAACATCGTAGTCTTCACTTTATACACAAACAAGCATTTACCATTTCTCAGAGTTTATTTTATATTATAGACATTTCTGCTAAAAATTCATAATCAGAAACAAAAAAATTCCACACAAAATGCAAGAAAAGAGGTTGCATCATAAAAACAAATGGTTCAATACCAAATCCAAAAACTCATTAGATAACAAAAGAAAACAATCACAAATCAAAACCAAATGTTTTCTAATCAAAATATAACCAGAAAGCATGTGTGCATGCAAAAGAAAAAAAGAGAAAAAATATATATTTTGTGTTACATTTGAAGAAGAAAAAAAAAAAAGATTAACCATAAAAGAGCAATTACATACCTTAAAAAAGAGGGAGTGCTCCAGAAGCTCCAGAAGCAATTTCTATAGAATATAGAATTAAAAATGAAGCTCAAATATATGACACTAAAAATTGGAGATGACAACATGATAATCAGAGAATGAGAGGCACAAACCAAGAAGCTTGTGGGTACATGCCACGTGTCCAAATCTTTGTTAGAAGAGTGGAATTTGCGGGGTTCGTTCATAGTTTTTTTTTTTTTTTTTTTTTTTGAATAACTAGATAAGAAAAAAAACATAGTATATATCTTTTATGTCTTGGTTTCAATTCCTAGTACTGTGTTCTTTTGTTTTCTTCCTTTTTCTATGGTGTCACATGTTTTGTCAGCCTATCATTGAGCAGTGCAAAATATACTACTACAGGATAAGGATATATTATACACAAGATACACTATAAACTTTGGGGGTGGGGGGAGTGGGGGGTGGGGGGAGGGAATTTATCCGTCGAAAATTTTATTTTATATATATATATATTATTTATTTTTTAATTCTAGCAAAAATTTTGCAGTCGAGCAATTGGATGCATAAAATATTAATAACCGAATAACTTTATATATTTATAATATTTATAGCATATTTGGTCAAGCTTCTAAAATCATCATATTTTGAGACGTATTTTTTTTCGAAAGTATTTTTTTCAAAAATATTTTTGTTAAGAAACAGTTTGTGTTTGATTAATTAATTTGAAAAGTACTTCTAAGCAGCGCTTTGTGTTTGGCCAAACTTTTAAAAAGTACTTTTAAGTGTATTTTTCTCAAAAATACTTTTCAAAAAAGTGATTCTCGGGAGAAGCTATTTTTTTTGCTTCTGCTTCTACTCAAGAGAATTTTTTTTTGTTCTAAGCCTGACCAAACTTTGAAAAAAAAGCAATTTTTTTTTCTGAAAAAAAAAATGCTTTTGAACTTGGAGAAATTTAGCAGTCACTTCGTCAGAAAACAAAGATACCATGTTACAAAAACAGAAAACACGAGATAAACTAGAGACTCAAACATCTAATTCATGATTCAAATATAAGAAAATATGTCACTATTAATACCAAAAAAAAACCCACAAGAAAACAAAATATTCTACCATAAATAAGAGTACTAAATTTATGAATATTCTATATAGATTGTACAAGAATTTTCCTAAATAAATGTTACCATATCTTAAAAGTAATAAATATTCTGCATTGATGTACTAGAATATTCCTAGATACTCCTATATGTTAACATATTTTAACAAAATGTGGAACCTAATATAAAAAAGGCAGTTCGGTACATTAAATTCTTTCTATGCGCGAGGTTCGGGAAAGGTTGGCCGTATTGCAAGAGTCTATTGTAAGCAACCTTACTATATATTTTTGCAAGATACTGATTTTACGACTCGAACTCGTGACCTTGCTCATATGACATCAACTTTACCAGTTACATCAAATATAATACTATAAAATAAAAAGTCTTGTACTTTAGTTCACACATTTTCTTTGTTTTATACTTTACCACCCAACCAAACGACAAAATCTCAAATTCACATCCCCAAAACCCTAAAAACCTATATTCTTCAAAGTACAAAAACCCTAATCCCCCTTTCCTTTTTCAAATCTTTCTTCAAATATTCCGCTTTTGGACAGTCAAACTCAACCCTACCCTAGTAAACCCCCCACCCCCTCTACTTTTTCAAGAAAGTTCTGATTTTGGGGTTTTATTTTACTCCTTTTCCCCCCATTTATAGAGTTTATTTGGGCTAATTTTTTGTAGGGAAAGTAAAAAAGAAAATGGAGGTCAGTAATTTGAGCTCTGAATTAGCTGTTTTTGGGAGAATGGTGATGGAGTCTGTTGTTGAAGCCATATTTGCTGAGACCCTTTTGGCTGCTCAAAGATCTGTTGCTTCTTTGCTCATTGTGGTATAAAATTACAGTCTTTTTAACTTAAAACCCTTTATTTTTCGTGTAAAGTTTTGATTTTTATTGATGGGTTTTTGATTTCTTGCTCTGTTTAAGTTACACTCTTTATTTTATTGAAAAAAGTTTTGATTTTTAATAGTGGGGTTCTGGATTTCTTGCTCTGTTTTTTACTTGCTTGTTCATTGTAGTATAATAGAACGAGAAATTATAAACAATGTCTTGCAGAAATGCTGGGTAAAGACTGCGTACAATAGACTCTTGTGGTCCGGTAGCGGGAGCTTAGTGCACCGGCTGCCCTTTTGTTCGTAGTAGTATAGCATAATTTTCCAACTTACACTTCTGTTTTCTTGTAAAGTTGTGATTTTTAATTGTGGGTTTTGAATTTCTTGCTCTGTTTAACTTACACTCTTTATTTTATTGAAAAAAGTTTTGATTTTTAATAGTGGGGTTTTGGATTTCTTGCTCTGTTTTTTGCTGGCCTGTTCATAATTGTATATCCCAATTTTCCAACTTGCACTTTTGTTTTCTTTGCTATTGTTTGTTTGTTGCTTCATTTTCGTTGTTCTTGAGCCGAGGGTCTATCGGAAACTGTTTCTCTACCTTTATAAGATAGGGGTAAGATCTGTGAACACATTACCCTCCCCAGATCCCACTTATGAGATTTCACTTGATTTGTTGTTGTTGTTGTTGTACACTTTTGTTTTCTTGTAAAGTTATGATTTTTAATGATAGATTTTTGATTTCTTGCTCTGTTTTTTGCATTTATACTTGTTTGAGAAGCTTTTTTGTTGATACCCTCCCAACACACACGCGCGCGCTCTCTCTCTTACCCCAAGAAGTTTTTGTGTCATTGCTTGATTTTTCATGGTGGGATAATGCAATTTTCCAACTTACACTTTTGTTTTCTTGTGAAGCTGTGATTTTTAATCGTGGGTTTTGGATTTCTTGTTCTGTTTTCTGCTTCTGTAGTTGTTTGAACAGCTATTGGGTCAAATTTCATGGCTTCTTGTTTATGGCGTGGTTGATGTTTGGAACTCTTTCTGTGCTTCATTAGGTTTGTTGCTCAAATGTTTGTTATTATTGTCCAAGCTGCTAACTTTAGCTATTGTATATTAATATGTTATGTTCTTTGAAGTAATTTTGGACTGAAGAGCTCTGTTTATTCCTTTTTCTTGGCTGTTTGTAATCCTAAAAGCCAATTAGGTTACTAAGGTTAATGTCATATGGCTCTTTTTCATTCGTCTGGTGTGAAGTTGGAGTCGGCCAATTAGGGTCCCTCCTGTGTGAGCTTGGATGTAGAATAAATATCCATTTTAAAATCTAAAGGCTCAGCTTTGATTAACCTAACAATCTTTGTGACTTACGTTCTACCGCTGTTACGCCAGAATAAAAGGTTCCACACGAGCTCCCGTTCTGCGGCGTGGTGGCAGGACCGCTAGGGGAGTGGCTCCGGGTATAGGGTTAAATCTGCAGGGGTCATGCAAATACATAGGCCCCTTCCCTTCTCTTTTGGATGAATGGGGTGGTTTAGAAGGCGCTTTCCGATCTACGGTCCCTCGGAGCGAAGGGTTAGGCAGGTAGTATGGGCCCTCTGACTTCCAGCTATGTGCTGTGCGGCTCCCGCGAAGCGAATGAAGGGAAGCTCTTCGAGCTTCCGGGTGAGCTTATATATGTGGGTGTAACTACATAAGCTGAAGAAAGGGAGGTGAAGGGTATAGTAGGAGTAATATAAAGGAATATGTAGTGTCTAAATTTGTCTAAGAAGAGTTGGAAAGTTGAAAGGTTTTGGTTTTTTCCTATAGTTATTAGTTAGATAGATTGTGAAGTTATTAAATCTGAGCCTTTAGATATCAAGGTTTTGGCTTCTCCACCAACTTTTGCAAGAATGCAGTAAATAAACGGAACTCACAACCTGTTTTTCCCTGCCTTCGTTGTATATGGAGTGCTTGGGGCATCTTGCTTTTGTTTTAATTTAAGCTTTTGATCTTCTAAATCTTGTGTGGTAATAGTCGCACAATCTTCATCCAAAACTTTTGGAACTATGCTATGTTTTGAATTATAGCTGGCTCTGGCCCCTTTTGTTCTTCTTGTTTCTTTCTCTTTATTGGTCTCCGCAAGCATAAGAAACATTTGAATTCTAGCGCACTAGCCTTAGCTGGACTCCTGCTTCAAGTGCTGACTTTAATTAAAGCTGGATGGGCAATATCTGCTTAATTTTACACAGCCTCACCGGATGAAATAATTTCCCTTGCCTAAATCCGATTGCATTTAACACCTCTTTTCTCTCAAATGGACAAGTTATTCGTGACCAATAGTTTTTGTGTGCCATTTATATTGATATTAGATCACCTTTTTGTTACACATTTTTTAGCGGTCAATTATGGACTTAATGATTTAAAGCTTAGAAGTTGAGGAAATAATAGTGAAGCTATTGATACATCAACAGTATCATGAAATTTAGGAAAGATGTAGGGAATAGTGCAGAATGAATGCTGTAACTATTACCAAACTATTCAAGAGACTTAATTTTGTGTATGTATATGCATGCAAAAAATTGAAATTTGAAGATGTAACCCTTTTGTATCGCCCAATGAACCAGGGAATAAATTCCTGCTTCTGCCCTATTAAGCATAAGTGAAATTGTCTTCTGCAATTTGCATCAAGTGCTGTTTAATCTATCTTTTCTCTCTTTTTATCAGAAAAAGTCTACGTTTTCTTGCTCGTTGCTACTCAGCAATGAGCTTATTCGGTTTAGTTGCCCTGCTGTCCTTTGTGTTTGATTGAACTCTACAATAACGGCCTAAAAACTTCTTGTTCCGCAATTTCGCTCATATTTGCATAGTTCCCTTATCAATGTTGGTTATGCTTCAGGCAGGAACTATGCTCAAGGATGCTAATGCATTGCCAGAGTTGATAGGCGCTGAGAAAAGGTACTCCTAATTGCTAGCTTTCCTGTATTCATAGCATGCGGAACTCTAAGTTTCATGTGGAAAACACCAAACTCTGATGTCATTTTCAGGTTTCCATTCGAAGAGCTCCATAAAATGGAAAAGGCTGGAGTTGAGAACAAAGATGGCAGTGACACAGAGGATGATGAGGATGCTGATGATCAGGACGACGATGATGCTGACGATGAAGACTTTTCAGGCGAAGAAGGGGGAGATGATGATGAAGAAGGGGGAGATGATGATGAAGAAGGGGATCCGGAAGAGAATCCAGCGGCTAATGGCAATGAAGGCAGCGATGATGAAGACGATGAAGATGACGAAGACGATGAGGACGGGGATGATGATGAGGACGAGGAAGATGAAGAAGACGACGAGGACGAGGAGGATCAACCACCTGCCAAGAAGAAAAAATGAACCATTTGCTAGTATATGTTTGTTCTGCTTTTCCACCATGTTTGAATTATGTAGTAGTAGGAAGAGGGAGTTTTAGCTTTTCTCTAGGAATTAACCATCCTTTTGCAGAACAAACGAACTACTTTTGTCATGCTATGAGACTGTTTAGTTGTGATATATATTCCATTTAATCCAATGAATATTCTGGTTTCTTTGTTAAGGTAATCCAAATTGATTCGAAAATTAGATGATTTAACTTTCGTATTTAAATTTCATTAGGGTAGGTTGTCTATATCACGCCCCTTGGGATGCGGCCCTTTTCCGGACCCTGTGTGAACGCGAGATGCTCTGTGCACCGGATTTTTTTTTTACTCTTAATTTCATTGACATTTCACACTGTGATGCCTGCTATAACAAGTGGCCGAAAAGGGGAAGCTTTAAACACAATTTGCAACAACAAAAACATACCCAGTATAATGCCACACAGTGGAATCTTGGAGGGTAGTGTGTACGCAGACCTTACCCCTACCTTGTGAAGATAGAGAGGTTGTTTCCAATAGACTCTCGACTCAGCATAAGCACCACAATTACGCCTGTTTAAAAACTAGTTATACTAAAAGTGAGAAGCTCCTTCCTGCAAAGTTGGATTACTATTTTGCCCCTATTATAAATTATTTAAGTAAAATATAATAAAATATTAAACATTTAATATAATAAATATAAAATAGTAATTACATGACCATTACCATTATGAATTAATTGCAAGAACATACGTGAATCGACTCACTTTCAGCATTTTAAAAGTGTCTCATAATTACATGACCATTATGAATTAATTGCAAGAACATATGTGAATCGATTCACTTTCGGCATTTTAAAAGTGTTTCAAAATGGCAAGTCATACAAAAAATAAAAAAAATAAAAAAAGAGTCTGAGTAAATGATAGGAGTATTAATTAGTAGTAATTATTCACACTCAATTACATAAATACTTTGAATGCTTTATGAAAGAATATTTTTATTCTCCTTCAGTTACTCCCATTAACGTGAGTTTCTCCTAAGGCATTGATGGCTTCTTCTTTCAGTTTCTTTTCCTAATAAAATGTTAAATCTAATCTATGGTGAACGTAGTAAACAACAACAACAACAACCCAGTATAATCCCATAAGTGGGGTCTGGGGAGGGTAATATGTACGCAGACCTTACCCCTACCCCGAAGAGTAGGGAGGCTGTTTCCAGGAGACCCTCGGCTCAAAAGCAACAGAAGCCGATATATTAGTACCATAAAAATGCATAATAAAAATGCATAATAAAATAACAGCAATACAATAGATATGAAATACAGAATACGAAATACGAAAAAGATGGCTGGTATAGTAAAACTAGCAGATAAAGCCCTGCACCAATAGACGACCAATGTCATTCTTAATCCAACTCCTAACTAGCTAGTCTCACTCTATTGTGCTAAATATTACTAAATGCTAAATTATTGCTACAGTAAATGCAATCATAAAGAATCTATTAAGTGCTTTGTCTTGGAAAATGTAAAGCTTCCCTTGATACGTGAATTTAAAATTTTTGTAACTGTAAATTAAATCTTCTTCAAATTCTTATGCATGCATTTCTAGATTCTTTCCGGCACTCTATATAAGTGCACAATGAGGTGTTTTTGTCCCATCATCCTTGTATTTTTTTCGGTACAATTTTCTTGGTTGTCGCATTACAAAATTGGTAATAATTTTACACTCTTGTCATTACCTTTAAACTTTATTAAGATATTCATATATGTTGTCAGCTGACGTTGCTTGATTTTTCAATTAAACCTCAAGAATCAATAGCTTCTATGAACATTACTCTTGTCTTGCAACTATATATATATATATAGTATTGCGTTTGGTGCTTCATCTTCTAAAGGATATATATTCGACACGTAAAAATGAAACATATACCAAAAACATCATCTACAAGGAAGTGTTAGGTACGATACATGCATCTAACATATTTGCAACGAATAACATAATCTATACTGCATAACTAATTAAATTGACTGATTTTACTTTTCAGGTCCATACGACATATAATCATTAAAGTCCAATAATCAACTCATAAAATAGAAAAATCATTCTTCAATTGAGCTTGTAATTTTAATATTACATTTTATACTACTCATTACATTCATGTTTTAATATTACCACTATCCTTTTAAAACATTTGTACTTCACGTAAATTTATAATTTTTGAACTTATTGATATTGAGTACACTTCAAAGTTGAATTACGATAATATCCTCCAAAATATGAGTTACAATTTTTTCTTTGAAAGAAAAAAATTCAATTAAATAATATTTAAATTACATTAGATGTAAGCCTTTTATATTTAAATTACATTAGATAATATCCTTTTATATTTTGTTTCTTGCATTTACCATGTTAACGTCCTTTTATAAGCTTTTTAATTACCTTCTTTATTTATAACAATGTAAATTTCCTTAGTTAATTCTGGTTGTTTCCATCTTTCATATTAAACATTAGTAACTTCTTTTCACAATCTTTTCACATTCTTAACCATACTCTATATAAGTGTACAATACGGTGTCTTTGTTCCATTATCCTTTGTAAATTCTTACGGCAAGAAATTTCGTTTTTTCCAAAAGAGTGTACTTCACTCACCAGTATTTGTAAACAGGTATATATGTTTCAATTATTTTATGGTGCAAATATTGACTTCTCTTCCGTCCTTTTTGGATCATAGTTAGCAATCTATTATTCTTGATTATGTGATTTCTTGAAAAATTGTAAAGTTAAACATAGTATTAATGTGAATATTGTGACATTATATTCAACCAGCTTATGATGCAATTGTAGACTTTGCTAGGTATTTTTTGGATCATAGCTAATTGACTACTGTCACTTAGCGCAGAATATGTTTGTTGCGAATTATTTAGCATTAATATTGTCAATGTTATATGCAATTAGCTTGTGTTGCAAGTGTACACTTCCCTTAAGTACTTTTTGGATCATAGCTAATTGAACACTGTAGTACTTAACGCAAAATATGTTTCTTGCAGATTATTTGGTATTGTCACAATAAAATTCTTATAATGTTCCATATAGCCTTAAAGCAGTCACTCCATTTAGAAAACACATCAAATGATTTGTTTGTCCTAATTCTAATGCCTTATTATTTAGTATGAGTGTTAAATACATTATCTACATTAAAACTTAATTTTGATGTTATTATCCTTCTAACAGGTTTCTTGGTAATTACGTTTGAACTTTATTAAGATATTTATATATCTTGTCAACTAAAGTTGACCGCTTTTCCAATCAAACCACAAGAACATCCTTAAGGTTCCAAAATAGTGATTTCACTTTGAGCTTTTAACTTTTAATAATTGCTTTTCATCTTCACTGATAAGAAAGAAACTTCAAATTGTGAGTTTGGGGGCTTACTTCTCCATCTAATATTTCACTGTGGATTCTACCTTTGTTTCATAAGCTAAAAAGAAGTAACATTAAGTATAAAAATGTTTGATGAGTGAATAATATGATCGGATTATGTTCAGTTGAATCCTTATTTGTTAAAGATTTCCTTGCTTACTTTGTTGTTGATGCAAGCTAATTATTCTCCTTCTCAACAATTTTAGTTTATTTACTCTTTGTACGATATGCTGAATGTTTATTAATGCCAAATTTTTAACTCCTCACATCCATGAAAGTAGACTTTAAGTTACTAAGCTTTCCTGTGTTCCTAACACTTCATTTGTATTTTAATCCTTTTAATCGGTTTCTTGGTTACTGCATCACAAAATTGGTAACAATTCTACACTTTGTCATTATATTAAAACATTATTAACATATTCATATATGTTGCTTGCTAAAGTTGGTCGTTTTTTCAATCAAACCATAAGAATTAGTAGCTTCTTTGAAATATATTAGATTTCAGAATATTCTTTTTGAGAAGAATAGTAGTATTTGATCTTGCGGATATTCATTTTTTCTTTTTCCCTAAAGCTGAAATAGTAGTGAAACACATTAAAATTGTAGATTTAACAGGCAAGTTTATTTTCCCCTATTGTCACTTCCTATGAATATTACACAATATATTATTCTTTATGCACATTTTTATATTTATTTTGTTTTCACACTCTTGGGACAAAGTGATGTTAATTTTTTGGCAGTCGTATTTGCCAAGTGTCTTCATCCTTTTGCTAAACAATTATCCTTTGCCTAGAGCCTAGATGACCTGATTAGTTGAAGATTAGCATAATAGTTTAGCTTCCTTTTCTTTCTTTTTTCTTCATTATTTCTTGTTTTTTAAATAATTTTCCCCATGTTTTGTCTGCTTTCTTCAGTGGCATATTTCACTTAAAAGTTTTGAAGTAATTCTTTTTGTTTTTCTTTATCAAGAATTCATGTACAAAATAATTATTGATTCATCTTGATTAGTGACTAAGCTACCCGATTAAAAAAAGCGTATTATGCCACTTATTATTTGGTCTACTTTAACTCATTTTTTGTTACTACGTAAGTTTAAGAATAGATAAAGTATTAGACTGCAGGGTGCGTAATGAATATTAGATTTGAAATATGATTGGTGTGCTATATTTATACAATTATAAATTATATAATTCAATTCTTTTATCAAATTTACAGATGAAAAGAGCCATAATCTTGAATCGAGCAAAGGGTTCTTGTACGTGCAACAATGATATCAATAAAGCTTTTTGATATTAGTAATTATTAAATATATCTATTAAAAATAAGTATTTTTTTTGCAGCTTTACACCATGAAATGAATTATGATTTACTAGCCACCCTAAGGAAGATCTATGTTGATCGAATTTCTATAAAACTTCTACAAGTTACAACTTTCATCCGACAACAACTTCTTGATATGTATGCGACTGTAAAAGTAAGAAGGCTTCAATTTCTTAAAGACAAAGCATGAACTTCTAGGCTTGAAGTATCCGCAACAATAGCCGACGTTACTCATATTCAAATGTAAACTACATGTTGTCCAAATATAAAGAGGCAAGGAAAATATCAAATTGATTATTTGGTATGACAATCATATTTATATAACTAATATTTGTTGTTTAAATAATATCTAATCCTGTTATATTCAATAATTAATTAAGGCAGTGTAACACCCCGGAAATTTTTTTGAAGTACTTAAGCGCTATTAAGAAAGTTGATGGGCGCTAAATATATTACTCTGTCTGCAAACGAGGACTATTAATATAATGGATATCAATTGGATATGATAATAAGTGTTCGAGGCATATTATAGGTGATTTGGGGTCTAAGGAGAGGCTTTCCGAGCCAAGTTGAAAATTTTCATTATAGATGAAAGTTGCAAATGAGTATGCACAATACCTCACTTTGAACGATCATATATCCTGTTCTATAAGGAGTTGTGTGATGCATAGCCTAGTAAATTAAAGCCCATTGAGCCTAGTTTCTAAAACAATAAACCGTTTGTCATTTGGAGGTGTATACAGATGGTTATGACCATTTTACTGGGCAGGCATCTCTAGCGCGAACATTAGCGCGAAGTCGCGCATTATGCTGAGTATTCTGCCTCCCGCGCGCGAACAGGCGCACGAGCTCGTGCACCTGGAAGGTTTTAAACATCCTAAAGACCGTAAATAAGAGAATTTGAGTCATTTCTCAAGCTTAGGGCTTCCTCTACACCCCCAACTCGACCAAGGCATCCAATTGCACACCTAAGGTGAGTTTTTAAGTGTGTTTTCATGGTGATTTCACTTCTCAATCACTAGTTACAACATAATTTTGATAGGGTTTCATAGGATTTCTTCAAAATCTCAAGAACACCCCAAAAGTTGTCTTTCAAGATTTGGTCTACAAGAGGTAATCCTACGCCTTAGGCTTACATATATGGAGTTATTATGGAATTATGAGTATGAATCAAGTATTACAACTTATGGTATGGTTATTGGAAGATATAAATTTCCAATTTAAATACATGACCATGGTAGGGATTTAAAGGTGATTATTTGATAGGATTTGTTGGTTGGGTGTGAATGGATGGTCATACATATGTTGTTGGAAGTTATAAATTGGTTGGGAACGATGGTGGAATGAATTGTTGGTTAATAGTGATGATTGGATGAACCAATACTATAGTTATGAGATGTAAATATCTATGCCTACAAGGTGTTTGATAATATGCCTAAATGACATAAGTTATGGAATTCGTTACTAATATTGGTCTCATTTAATATTGTATTGTAGATTGAAGTTGCTTAAGTGTATTGGATCATGATAGTATTATTAAGGGGCGAATTTGAGGTATGCATGACTAACTTTAACTCTTGAAGAATCCCCTTGTTATGACAAACATACGGTATGTGTACCTTGTATGAAAATGTGTACCATTGGGGATTGTGACTTGGTCCGTCCCGAGAGATATTTTTACCGTGTTTTCTACTTGAACTAAATTGAGAATCATCCTTACTTGGATTTAATTATTACATTTGAGCTTCTTGCCAATTATTTGAATCCTTCAGGGATTGACATCACTGTTTTCGCATACATGCATATCATTTGATCTCAGTCCAAGGTTTTAAAATACGATTTTGCAAATTCAGCCATCTTTCTAAGATTTGAAAACTTAAATGATATTTCGGGCTGAGAACTACTGTTTTACAAATGCCCAATGGGCTTACGATGATTTTTGGTCTGAGTATGGATCGGGCTGCGCGCCGCAGCAATGTTACATTGACATTGAGGCTGAGAGCCTGGTTGATTACATTGATATTGAGGCCGAGAGCCTGGGCGATTATATTGATATTGATATGAGGCCGAGGGCCTAGATTTGATGTCACGAGATGACTTGATATTGCACTTGGGCTGTAGGAGCCCCTCCGGAGTCTGTACACACCCCCAGTGAGCGCCGTCGACGATAAATAAAATGGATGGCTCGGGATGCACGCCATAGTGGGTACTAGAGAGTATCATCATATGCATTGCATTGCACTCATGCACAGAGTGTACCATCATATGCATTGCATTGCACTCATGCATTTATTCCTTATCTGCATTATCTGCCATAACAATTATTTCATTGATTGGTTACTTCACACTGTTCTGAGCCTGAGAGGCTGATACTGTTCTGAGATACTAAGCCCGAGGGGCAGATTTCTACTTATTATTTTGATACTGAGCCCGAGGGGCAGATTTCTAATTATTATTTTGATATTGAGCCCGAGGGGAAAATTTCTAATTATTATTTTGATACTGAGCCCGAGGGCAGATTTCTACTTGTTATTTTAAAACTGAGCCCGAGAGGCAGATTTCTACTTATTATTTTAATACTGAGCCCGAGAGGCAGATTTCTACTTGTTGTTTTGATATTGAGCCCGTGGGGCAGATTTCTACTTGTCATTTTACGGCTAAATTACCTGTTTTACTGGTTTAAAAGAAATTTCACATGATATTTCACTGAATTGTTATTTTAAATGATTTCACTGCTTGTGTATAGAATGTTGTGTGCCTTAACGTATTTTCTTACCTTCAGTCATTATTTATATTTATGTTTACTGAGTTGGAGTACTCACTTTACTCCCTGCACCTCGCGTGCAGTTGCAGGTATTTATTCACCCGATAGCGGGTATTAGCTGCGTGAAGGCAGCGTTGTAGAGGTTTTTCGAGGTGACTGCCAGCGTTCGCAGCACCACTGTCTCTCTATGTTATTCATTATTCTTGTTCAGTGTATTTCTATACCGTAATGTGAAAATTTCATTCTTATAGATGTTTGTGACTTGTGACACCCCGGTTAGGGTTGAGTTGGGTTGGATTTCCGTATTTTATCTATACTTTACGCTATTAGATATTATTAAACCATGTTTATACTATAATTGTGTTAATTAATTATCTTAAAAGGATGAATTGGGTTGAATGGCTGGCCTTGTCTTCATGAGAGGCGCCATCACGACCAGGTTCGGGAATTGGGTCGTGACAAGTTGGTATCAGAGCCTAGGTTATATAGGTCTCACAAGTCATGAGCAGGTTTAGTAGAGGCTTGCGGATCGGTACGGAGACGTCTGTACTTATCTTCGAGAGGCTGCAGAACCTTTAGGAAAATTTTCACAATCTTGAATTCTTATCGTGCGTCATTGATTCAACTTGAAATGTAACTCTTGAAATTCCTTCCACGTGTTCGTATGCGCACATGAGCGCTCGGTATCAGCTGTGCATTGCCGACTTGTGATTAGACGAACGAGATTCGAGATGTGTATTCGGTGTTTCGGTAATAGGCCAGTCTAGAAGACTTAAGGCTGGGTTTTGACTGCAGCTTAGGCTCGGTAGCTTTAGTGGTGTGAATTTGTACATTTGGACTTATGTGTCCGGTAGTCTCCTTATGAGTTAAAATTTGTGGCTCAACAAGCGATGGGATGAATAAATGATGATTATGATGTGACTCGGGAATGCGTTTGGAAGGTTTGAACGTGAAGAGAAGAGTTTCTCGAGAGGTTAAAAAAATAAAAATAATAATAATAATTCATGTCTTGTCGATGAGTCAAACTCAGAAAGATTAAGTGATGGCGTAGTAGTTGTGGCTGTGAAAGGTTATAGAGAGACGTCAATTTGAAGATAAACATGTGGGTTATCACCTGCAGGGTAAACTATGTATGTGCGATCATTATATTATTGTGTGGAGAATTTTATTTACTACAAGTACGGTAGATGCATTGAGATTTGAATTTGAATTAGTCAAGAGAGTTCACCTGACCGTCACGAGAATGAAGGCGAGCTTAGTAGACGAATTGAGATGCCATATAAACTGCGTTGCATAAATTGGGAAGAATTTGACTGAATCTCACTATAGTATTATGGCAGTAATAGAGTATGGGCATTGTAAGTTATCAAATATTTTGATTTAAGGCTTAGAGCCAAGTGGGGGAGTCTGCTATCGATGAATTAATTTCATGGTTATGCGTTATGTTGGTTTCGGTTTGAGGCATACTTGTGAATTGATTGTGATTCGAGGAGATTGGGGTCAAAGATTTCTTGAGTAAGAAATTTCTGGATACGAGGTATGTTATACTTTATGAAGATATGAAAATCATGGAATAATTAAGTGGTTATTTTGAAGAATGTAATGCACATGAAGTACGAACTTGATTGATAATGTTAAGACATGGTTACTTCTTTAGGTGTTTTGTGTTAATGTGGCAGGTGTCTTTTGGCTATTTGGGCGGTACAATTTAAATTGAGCAGAGTAGACGACTCTTGAGAGAGTTCTAATGGATTCAAAAATGTATATGTGGCAATTGAAAATTGTTCAGATTTGTATACCGCTATAATCAATTATTTACATTGAGATAATATCAAAACTTGCGGTACTTCTATATAACTATGGATTCTGTATTCCAGTACAAGGGAGGTAAAAGAATGATTTTTAAATTCATAAGGTACTTTTAGAGTAGGCGTTTTGGGTTGTGATACTTAAGGGGTGCTTAAGAAGAATATCATAGCTTATGAGCCTTATGGCCATGTGATTTTATGCTGGGATACCTGGTAGTGAGTTTTGGGTAACATTACTGGTGTATGTCAAGTAAGAGTGTCAACCTGAGGGTAAATCGGAGAGAAAACAAAGTGATATAGCTTGGTAGTAAGCAGGATCCAAACGATAATGGATATGATCAGTTCTTGGTTTACTTATTATGAGATGATTCTCTACATAGGTTTTGGGTGACAACATTCATGGGTTTGGCAGCCTACGTGGCTTGTCGAGTTAGAGGAATCCATATTTGATATTTTGATTATGTGCAAATAAATTTTAAGGTGTTCTTAATGGTTTCTACCATGGTGTGAGCAGGACTTTTTCTACCTGTGTGAGGCACATGTTGTGTATTATGACTTGCCCTGGGGTGGGAGCCATTAGAAGGTTTCTAACTAACCGGCAGGTAATTTGCTGGTAACTCGGAATTGATAATGAGATTCTTATGCTTTTCATATGATGGCGTGGTAGGCATGGTGTATTGTGTGGGATTAAGAGTTTCATGTAAAGGGTGGCGGTTCATTCTTGAATGGAATATCACAAATTTTGGACATCATGGCCCATTTCAGATATTTAGGTGAATGTTATCAACTGCCCGGTAATCCCTGAGAATGATGTGCATCTCAGAAAGTGTATTGTGTTTTTACTTATGGAAGCTCATTAGTATTGTTGTACTCACCTGCTTGATAGACTGTTGATATTCGAATTATTATTATGGGGTAAAGAATAATTATGGAAGTATTCCTAGTTAGATGATCGTGCATGAGGAATGTTTTAGTCATTCGAGTGCTGGAATTGTGATCAGATACGGTGATTTATGTGATCTATGAACTTGGAGACTGGGAGTTCCCAGAAGTATAATAACCGGGATTCGCGGCATGTTTGATGTAAGAATTTTATTTGAACTCAGTGGAGGTACTAGTTGCACTAATTGATTGTGATAACTATGTGTTGTGAGTGTGCATATATGTGAGGTTCGAACCCATGTGCCAGCACCGGGGCAACTATTCATGATCATGAAAATGTTTGGGCTATAACAAGCTTAGAATTTACTATTAAGCTTTAAGCTACAATGTTTCTCATCTGTAACATTGTGTGAGCTATTTTGGGTATGTTTGAGGCTGCGAAGGGTTAAAATCCCTGAACGAACTTGATAAATGCCTCAGTGATGAAATATTTTTTCGATTTGAGCTATGATAACATACTTGGTACATGCTTACACTTTAGCATGTCACTTATACCAGTCCAGGAACATGAAAGTCTTATCTTACTCAGCATGAAAATGTATACCTGTTTGAATGCTCCCATATAAAATGTTTGAACTGGAGGTCTGAGACTATATCGGGCAGATTATATTATTGGCACGTGAGTTGTCCGTGCGTATTTTATTGTTGGCACGTGAGTTGTCCGTGCGGGTGCTATTGTTAGCACGTGAGTTATGTGGAAATTGCGATTGCTCGTTCAATTATAGATTAATGGTTTTCTTCCTATTCATGCTATGATATTTCCAAATTAGGGAAATTTGAGAAAATTGGGCGCATGCACATATAGATGGCCTTCTCACAGAGTTTGATGAGTTGGATTTAAATAATGTTCTAAGCCGAAAAGGCAGGATTACATCGGAATAGCTGGAATAGTTATGTTTGGTGATGTAAGGTCATTGAACCTAGAATAAGTACTATGGGATGTGATTATGGTAGATTTGGGAATCAGGAGTGTACGAAGATTTTGGGAATGAGACTTTATGGAGAATGGAGTTTTATACTAGTATTGGTTGGTTTTGAGCAATTATTGTGATCGGAAATGGTGTTGCGAGTATGCGAGTTGCGTAGTATATTGTGTAATTATATTTGGGATTATGGTTAAAGCTTAATATAACTTGCTCTAATTCATACAGTGTGTTGACGTAAAATTCAGGTCTTGAAAGGAAATTTCTGGATGTTGGAAGTTTGATTTCAAGGTTTACGGGCTAAGGCCAAATTAGTAATTTTTAGTTAGGTGGTGTCGTCAGGCCTATATGGTATAGGATGACGTGGGACTACCCTAGGGTATGCATGTGTGGTAGGTGAATTAGGGATTTGAAGGTTCAAACATATTAAAGGAGAAGCATTACCCAGTGATCAAATATATGGGACATGAAATTTTATCATCATTTTTTTTGTACCAAAACATCTTAGAGAAATTGTTGAAGGTCGGCAAAGGTTTAGTTCAGATGTTTAGCGTGGAGATTTAGAGTTGAAGAAAGTGTACGGGCTATTCTCAATATTTTCTCCATAAGGATGTTATGTGAATTTCTAATACGGGTAAAGTATGTATAGTTACATCGGGCCTTATGAAATCCCGAAGGGAATATGCCAAACTATGAGCATGATGTCTCCCTATTATTTTTCTCCATGCGTTTTGTGTTTTCATGTATCTATGTCTAAGAAGGTAGTTGAAAATTCTTTGTGTATCATTCTGGTGGGAAACTACTAAAGGTAAAGTTAAGGGGTAATTGGCTTATGAGGGAAATCTAATTGTCATACTAGTTAGATAAGTCTGGGAGTTGAGATCGCTTCTGTAAATGTATTATGACGAAATCTATTAGTCGAGGAGCCCACCTTGGAGGTCGAAAATGTTAAGGAAAGAAAATGTTCTTACTTGGTTGAATAGCCCAATAATGGTGGATCGAAAGGTATTTTCTATGTGTTACGATTCTAATAGGTGTAACTCATGTCCATGTATCAATTTTGATAATATAATGCATGTAATATTGAGATTAATGTTGTTGATATACATTGTGATGCTTTGTCGAGTTGTGGATGTGTTGTTAGGATGGTTTTGGTGATTCTCTGACAGGTGGATAGGCCCAATTACAAAGGAGACTCTGCCAAAATTTTTTAAAAAATTTGGGACTTAGTAAAAATTTGGGAGGGGACTCTAATTCTCATTCGAGGACGAATGATCCTAAGTGGGGGAGAATGTAACACCCCGGAAAATTTTTTGAAGTACTAAAGCGCTACTAAGAAAGTTGACGAGCACTAATTATATTACTCTGTCTGCGAACGAGGACTATTAATATAATGGATATCAATTGGATATGATAATAAGTGTACGAGGCATATTATAGGTGATTTGGGGTCTAAAGAGAGGCTTAAGTCCGAGCCAAGTTGAAAATTTTCATTATAGATGAAAGTTGCAAATGAGTATGCACAAGACCTCACTTTGAACGATCATATCTCCTGTTCTATAAGGATTTGTGTGATTCATAGCCTATCAAATGAAATCCCTTTGAATCTAGTTTCCAACGCAACAAACCGTTCGTCATTTGGAGGTGTATACAGAAAGTTATGACCATTTTACTGGGAAGGCATCTCTAGCGCGAACATTAGCGCGAAATCGCGCATTATGCTGAGTATTCTGCCTCCCGCGTGCAAACAGGCGCGTGAGCTCGCGCGCCTGGAAGGTTTTAAACATCTTAAAGACCGGAAATAAGAGAATTTGAGTCATTTCTCAAGCTTAGGGCTTCCTCTACACCCCCCAACTCGACCAAAGCATCCAATTGCACACCTAAGGTGAGTTTTTAAGTGTGTTTTCATGGTGATTTCACTTCTCAATCACTAGTTACAACATGATTTTGATTGGGTTTCATAGGATTTCTTCAAAATCTCAAGAACACCCCAAAAGTTGTCTTTCAAGATTTGGTCTACAAGAGGTAATCCTACACCTTAGGCTTACATATATGGAGTTATTATGGAATTATGAGTATGAATCAAGTATTACAACTTATGGTATGGTTATTGGAAGATATAAATTTCCAATTTAAATACATGACCATGGTAGGGATTTAAAGGTGATTATTTGATAGGATTTGTTGGTTGGGTGTGAATGGATGGTCATACATATGTTGTTGGAAGTTATAAATTAGTTGGGAACGATGGTGGAATGAATTGTTGGTTAATGGTGATGATTGGATGAACCAATACTATAGTTATGAGATGTAAATATCTATGCCTACAAGGTGTTTGATAATATGCCTAAATGGCATAAGTTATGGAATTCGTTACTAATATTGGTCTCATTTAATATTGTATTGTAGATTGAAGTTGCTTAAGTGTATTGGATCATGGTAGTATTATTAAGGGGCGAATTTGAGGTATGCATGACTAACTTTAACTCTTGAAGAATCCCCTTGTTATGACAAACATACGGTATGTGTACCTTGTATGAAAATGTGTACCATTGGGGATTGTGACTTGGTCCGTCCCGAGAGATATTTTTACCGTGTTTTCTACTTGAACTAAATTGAGAATCATCCTTACTTGGATTTAATTGTTACATTTGGGCTTCTTGCCAATTATTTGAATCCTTCAGGGATTGACATCACTGTTTTCGCATATATGCATATCATTTGATCTCTGTCTAACGTTTTAAAATACTATTTTGCAAACTCAGCCATCTTTCTAAGATTTGAAAACTTAAATGATATTTCTAAATGATATTTCGGGCTGAGAACTACTGTTTTACAAATGCCCAAGGGGCTTACGATGATTTCTGGACTGAGTATGGATCAGGCTGCGCGCCGCAGCAGTGTTACATTGATATTGAGGCCGAGAGCCTGTTTACGTTGATATTGAGGCCGAGAGCTTCGGTGATTATACTGATATTGATATGAGGCCTAGGGCCTAGATTTGATGCCACGAGATGGCTTGATATTGCGCTTGGGCTGTAGGAGCCCCTCCGGAGTCTGTACACACACCCCAATGAGCGCCGTCGACGATTAATAAAATGGATGGCTCGGGCTGCACGCCGCAGTGGGTACTAGAGAGTACCATCATATGCATTGCATTGCACTCATGCATAGAGTGTACCATCATATGCATTGCATTGCACTCATGCATTTATTCCTTTTCTGTCATAACAATTATGTGCACTTATTCCATTGACTGGTTGCTTTATACTGTTCTGAGCCTGAGGGGCTGATACTGTTCTAATATACTGAGCCCGAGGGGCATATTTCTACTTATTATTTTGATACTGAGCCCGAGGGGCAGATTTCTAATTATTATTTTGATACTGAGCCCGAGGGGCAGATTTCTAATTATTATTTTGATACTGAGCCCGAGGGGCAGATTTCTACTTGTTATTTTAATACTGAGCCATAGGGGCAGATTTCTACTTGTTATTTTAATACTGATCCCGAGGGGCAGATTTCTACTTGTTGTTTTGATATTGAGCCCGAGGGGCAGATTTCTACTTGTCAGTTTACTGCTAAATTACATGTTTTACTTGTTTAAAAGAAATTTCACATGATATTTCACTGAATTGTTATTTTAAATGATTTCACTGCTTATGTATAGAATGTTGTGTGCCTTAACGTGTTTTCATACCTTCAGTCATTATTTATATTTATTACTCACTGAGTTGGAGTACTCACTTTACTCCCTGCACCTCGCGTGCAGTTGCAGGTATATATTCACCTGGTAGCGGGTATTAGCTGCGTGAAGGCAGCGTTGTAGAGGTTTTTGCGAGGTGACTGCCAGCGTTTGCAACACCACTGTCTCTCTATGTTATTCATTATTCTTGTTCCGTGTATTTCTAGACCGTAATGTGGAAATTTCATTCTTATAGATGCTCCTGACTTGTGACACCCTGGTTAGGGCTGAGTTGGGTTGGATTTTCGTATTTTATCTATACTTTACGCTATTAGATATTATTAAACCATGTTTATACTATAATTGTGTTAATTAATTGTCTTAAAAGGATGAATTGGGTTGAATGGCTGGCCTTGTCTTCATGAGAGGCACCATCACGACCAGGTTCGGGAATTGGGTCGTGACAAGTTGGTATCAGAGTCTAGGTTATATAGGTCTCACGAGTCATGAGCAGATTTAGTAGAGTCTTGCGGATCGGTACGAAGACGTCTGTACTTATCTTCGAGAGGCTGCAGAACCTTTAGGAAAATTTTCACACTCTTGAATTCTTATCGTGCGTCATTGATTCAACTTGAAATGTAACTTTTGAAATTTCTTCCACGTGTTCGTATGCGCACATGAGCGCTCGGTATCAGTTGTGCATTGCCGACTTGTGATTCTACGAATGAGATTCGAGATGTGTATTCGGTGTTTCGGTAATGGGCCAGTATAGAAGACTTGAGACTGGGTTTCGACTGCAGCTTAGGCTCGGTAGCTTCAGTGGTGTGAATTTGTAGATTTGGACTTATGTGTCCGGTAGTGTCCTTATGAGTTAAAATTTGTGGCTCAACAAGTGGTGGAATGAATAAATGATGATTATGATGCGACTCGGGAATGCGTTTGGAAGGTTTGAACGTGAAGAGAAGAGTTTCTCGAGAGGTTAAAAAAATAATAATAATTCATGTCTTGTTAATGAGTCAAACTCAGAAAGATTAAGTGATGGCGTAGTAGTTGTGGCTGTGAAAGGTTATAGAGAGACGTCAATTTGAAGATAAGCATGTGGGTTATCACCTACAGGGTAAACTATGTATGTGCGATCATTATATTATTGTGTGGAGAATTTTATTTACTACAAGTACGGTAGATGCATTGAGATTTGAATTTGAATTAGTCAAGAGAGTTCACCTGACCGTCACTTGAATGAAGGCGAGCTTAGTAGACGAATTGAGATGCCATATAAACTGTGTTGCATAAATTGGGAAGAATTTGACTGAATCTCACTATAGTATTATGGCAGTAATAGAGTATGGGCATTGTAAGTTATCAAATATTTTGATTTAAGGCTTAGAGCCAAGTGGGGGAGTCTGCTATCGATGAATTAATTACATGGTTATGTGTTATGTTGGTTTCGGTTTGAGGCATACTTGTGAATTGATTGTGATTCGAGGAGATTGTGGTCGAAGATGACTTGCGTAAGAAATTTTTGGATACGAGGTATGTTATACTTTATGAAGATATGAAAATCATGAAATGATTAAGTGGTTATTTTGAAGAATGTAATGCACATAAAGTACGAACTTGATTGATAATGTTAAGACATGGTTACTTCTTTAGGTGTTTTGTGTTAATGTGGCAGGTGTCTTTTGGCTATTTGGGCGGTACAATTTAAATTGAGCAGAGTAGACGACTCTTGAGAGAGTTCTAATGGATTCAAAAATGTATATGTGGCAATTGAAAATTGTTCGGATTTATATACCGCTATAATCAATTATTTACATTGAGATAATATCAAAACTTGCAGTACTTCTATATGACTATGGATTCTGTATTCCAGTACAAGGGAGGTAAAAGAATGATTTTTAAATTTATAAGGTACTTTTAGAGTGGGCGTTTTGGGTTGTGATACTTAAGGGGTACTTAAGAAGAATATCATAGCTTATGGGCCTTATGGCCATGTGATTTTATGTTGGGATACCTGGTAGTGAGCTTTGGGTAACATTACTGGTGTATGTCAAGTAAGAGTGTCAACCTGAGGGTAAATCGGAGAGAAAACAAAGTGATATAGCTTGGTAGTAAGCAGGATCCAAACGATAATGGATATGATCAGTTATTGGTTTACTTATTATGAGATGATTCTCTACATAGGTTTTGGGTGACAACATTCATGGGTTTGGCCACCTACGTGGCTTGGTCGAGTTAGAGGAATCCATATTTGATATTTTGATTATGTGCAAATAAATTTTAAGGTGTTCTTAATGGTTTCTACCATGGTGTAAGCCGGACATTTTCTACCGGTGTGAGGCACATGTTGTATATTATGACTTGCCCTGGGGTGGGAGCCATTGGAAGGTTTCTAACTAACCGGCAGGTAATTTGGTGGTAACTCGGAATTGATAATGAGATTCTTGTGCTTGTCATATGATGGCGTGGTATACATGGTGTATTGTGTGGGATTAAGAGTTTCATGTAAAGGGTGGCAGTTCATTCTTGAATGGAGTATCACAAATTTTGGACATCATGGCCATTTCAGATATTTAGGTGAATGTTATCAACTGCCCGGTAATCCCTGAGAATGATGTGCATCTCAGAAAGTGTATTGTGTTTTTACTTATGTATGCTCATTAGTAGTGCGGTACTCACCTGGTTGATAGACTGTTGATATTCGAATTATTATTATGGGGTACAGAAGAATTATGGAAGTATTCCTAGTTGGATGATCGTGCATGAGGAATGTTTTAGTCATTCGAGTGCTGGAATTGTGATCAGATACGGTGGGACGACACATGCACGTGTCCAGAGACTAGTGAAAAGAAAAACAAGAAGAAACAACACTAAGAATCCATGTAAAAGCAGCATAAAAACAACAAGATAGTAAGATGACCAAATGAAAGAAACGACAGCTAGTCATAGAAACATAATACCAACAAAATACAAGAGTATGCAGTGTTTCAACATAACTTGATAGCGTAAAATTTCTTTACGTCGTTAGTGCATAGAACATAAACTCTTTCAAAGACATACAAGTAAAAGTTTATTCAACCGACTAAATGCCTAACAAGAAACTTCAAATTTCCAACTTTCGCTCTCATTTTCAATCAACCAAATCCTACATTCACTACATTTTTGCATCATAAAAAAAAAAAGTGCTTAATTCAACCAAATACTGTCAATTCCATCTTCAAATTGCAGATGCTGGAGATGGTGCTGGAGAAAGACTGCAATAATAAATCAAAGTATCACCAAAACTAGGATTAAATGGAAATATTTTAGGCCAACAATTACTATCAATGCCATTAACAACTTCACAACAAGAAGAATCAAGCCATCCAATTCCAGTAAATGCTTTATAAACTCCTGTTACACATTCACTTATACTTTGAAGAGATGACCAACATTCAAAAAAATCATTATCACTTGGACTTGGTGCCAATATTGGATCAAGTCTGGCCATTACTACTGAATTTGCCAGTCCTAATATAATGAAAAATGCAAATATCTTCAGAAATTTTGTTGCCATGATTCTTGAATTTTTCTTCTTCTTTTTCCCCTAGTTTTGAGGATTTTATTTTTGGTGATGGCTGTGAATTTTTTGTGATAATATAAAGGTATTTTATAGGGAGATTTTGGGGTCATAAAGATCATTTATGTTATATTTATGAAATGTATGTTTAGCTATGTATATTTACTACCAAAATGAGTTTCAGTTTTAGTCCGTTGTAATTTTCATTATGACTATTTATGCAAAGATAAAAGTTAGTCTTGGAGTAATGGTAAAGTTGTCCCCGTGCAGAGGCGGAGCCAGGATTTGAACCTTATGGATTCGGAATTATAATACGTTTAAGTTATTAGGTTCTAAATTAATAAGTTGTACATATTCAATGAATTTCTTAAGATAAATACATGGTTTGAACAAAAGTTACTGGATTCGATTGAACCCGCATCTCGCACTCTACCCCTTCCCCTGTCTCCGGGTGCCTATAGGTCATGGGTTCGAGCCGTGAAATCAGTCATTGATGCGTGCATCAGGGTTGACTGCTTACATCACACCCTTAGGGTGCGGTCTTTCCTACACAAAATGCTTCAAGCATCGGGCCGCCCTTTCGCATATTGAACATAGTTAAAAAATTTAACGTTAAGGATTATTATCTTGTGTATCGTACTGGCTTACCCTTGTTAAGAACTCGTTTTATTGGATGAAATTTCAATATATTACATCTGTAAGAACAACAAATTGGCTTTAAATTTAACTATCAAATTCTTCGAATAATGATGTCGAAAAAGGAACTTTCTCAATTTATTCTAAATTAGAGATATAAATAGTTTAATTCATTCATATTAAGCTGAATCTTTGCTATTTGAAGACATATGAAATAGTGCAAGTACAATAAGAAAAATTAGTTTATAATTTTTTTTTTGTTGAGGATGACTCATATTAAATCGAGGGTCAAGGACTGAAATTAATGCATCAACAAATTTAAAGTAATTTACTATATAGTATTTACAGAAAAATAACTCCGTCCTAAAGAAAGCAATAAATACTAATACTAATAACATCTTTAAAATATATCAATTAAATGCTAACATTAAACAACCAAAAATTAAACTCATGTAACATTTCAATATTTCACTATTATTTCTTGTTAATTTGCATATAAATACCACAACCCCACCTCCAAAATAATTCATACTCACAAACCAAAGTTCATACAACAACATTACAACATAAACACCGAGTGCGAGTAAATTTTTTTTCTCGATGGCGAGCCCGAAAACCCTATATTATTCAACTATACTAATTGTTTTATCCATGACAATTGTGACTACACCTTGTTTTGGTCAATTTCTTGGATTATTACCAAATTTTGGAGGAATAGGTCCTGATTCAATTACAAAATGCTTAACATCAGTTAATGATGTTCCTAATTGTATTGAAGAAATAATTACATCTTTTTTAAGTATTCAACTTCATTTACTTGGTCCTCAATGTTGCAAAGCTGCTTTGGATATTGATGATGGTTGTTGGCCTAAGATTTTCCCTTTTAATCCATTTTTCCCTCCTGCTATTAAGAGTTTTTGTTCGGCTGAAGCTCAAATACTGCCTCCGCCACTTTTATAATATGCTTTTGAGAAAGTGGAAATAATATGTTTGATATTTTCTTTCTGAGTAATATCAAACCAAGATAAAAGGGATGGAGCGATAGTGGTGATTGTTTTTTTTTTAATAGGTTTAAAATGAGAAGTATTTTAGTCGTTTGAGTTATCAAGGGTCGTGGTGGATGGATGTGATCTTTCCACCTTTAACTAGAGAGACCCCTGGTTCGAGTCTTGGGAATAAAAAAATTCTGGTAAGGAGCGTTTCTTCTTGGATGAACCTTATTGACGTGAATTTGGATTAGTCGGCAGTTCTAAATACGCGAAGGTTGTTAAAAATAAAAATAAAGAGTAGTCTTTGGAGTTAAGCAATTCTTATTGTATTGTTTTATCTTTTTCTTTTGCAATAATGGTTGAATAAAGTTAGGTTATCTTTTTCATGAATCTCTCTCAGTTCTCTCTATCATTCAGTCTACGTGAAAACTAATAGTAGTTCATTTCGAAATACTTTCATCATATAAACCAAATTAACCATAATATGTGCAAAATATACATTCTACTAGCAAAGACAATGGACATAAGAAACACAACAATCTCCACATTTTACTACGGTCATCTTTTACAGACAAAAAAAAATTAAAATTAGTTATCAACTTCGCCGCTAATCTATCACTAAATCGCTTATAATTAATAAATTTTTTTGATAATTTGTTGCTAATCCATCGCTAAATAGGAGCAACGAATTTTTCTATTTAGCTACAGAATTTGTCCATCCGCGATTCTTGTTTTTTTGGTATATACAGAAAAGCAATTGATTTAACTTGAATAATGCTGAATTAAGATTTTTTACGAATTGTTTGTTTTAATCATTTCTGAAATTAAAAAGCTTGCAAGTTGTTCATCAAACAGTTGTAAGTTCTTCATTTTCTTTGATTTGAATTCTGAATCTGTTTCATATAATTTAAGTGGACAATTAATTAACCTAGCCTGTTACTTGAGCAGAAGAGGGACACAAGCAAAGGGAGAAAAAAATTACCCAAAAAAAAAATTAAAGGGAGAGTGATATTTTATGGATTTAACTTATAGTATATATTGATGACATAAAGAATTTTTACACTAAAATGTGAAAGTATCGAACCTTATTTTTATCAGATTATTAGTTTACGAACGACTGTATGTAGTTATCTTTTACGTAACCTAATAATGTAAAAATTCTTTTACACTGTCTAAGTATATAATTTAAACTCTTTTTATTTATGCATTATCAACGTCTGTAAGAATATTAAGAACATGAGGCCATTCACAGCATGCATGAAAAATTAAAAATATGCAATGTTTTAGGCCGAGGGGAACGAAAAAAGACCACCAAAATAACCACAAATGAAAAAGCTAACAAAATTTTCAACTTCTCTTTAGTATATAGAATCATTTACTCTAGGGAAAAGAATGTTGATTTTCTCAACTCTGCAAGACATTTCGCCATTATCATCAGTTCTCCTCCACTTACCTATATTCTAGTGACCTCAACACCAAAAAATGATTGAAATAAAGTTAGAAAAAGGCAAAAGGAGGAGAGATATTGATCTTGGTGAGGGACTATCGACATGTTCCGATTATAATTTGTTCCTTTTTATCTTAAAAAATCTTGAAGAGAAGACCACCATGGGTGGCGAAAAAGGGAGCAAACACGAGTGATTCGACAGCCATAAGCTTGATGAGAATGTTCAATGATGGTCCAGATGTGTCCTTGAGGGGATCACCAACAGTGTCACCAATGACAGCGGCCTTGTGTGGATCAGACCCCTTGGGACCAAGAGTTCTTGCATGTTCTGAAGCTCCAGCCTAATATCACAAAACCAACACGAATAAACGAGTTAACAAATTAAATGAAGTTTCTCATGCATACTCAAGGAACTGAATGTGTAGGTCCAATTCAAATTATCTACCTCGATGTACTTCTTGGCGTTATCCCAGGCTCCACCTGTGTTAGATGCAGAAATGGCAATCTACCAACCGAAGATGATCCAGGATTAGAGAGACAAAGAGAAAGATCATTTGAAGCTTTTAGCACATTTCAGCTAAAACATTTACCTGTACGCCAGAGACGAGAGATCCTGCAAGCACACCAGACAGGGTTTCGACGCCAAATAATATGCCTACAATCAATGGAGTAAGCATGACAAGAGCACCAGGTGGGATCATTTCCTTGATTGATGCATCTGTGGAGATCTTGACACAGGTGGCATAATCGGGCTTTGCAGTTCCTTCCATGAGACCGGGGATGGTGTTAAATTGCCTGCGCACTTCCTCAACCATCTTAAGGGCAGCACTTCCCACACTCTTCATTGTCATGGCAGAGAACCAATAAGGAAGCATTGCGCCAACAAGCAAGCCAATGAATACTTTTGGTGTCAAGACATCTACTGTGGAAATTCCTGCCCGGCTCACAAACGCACCAAAGAGGGCCAGAGACACAAGAGCAGCAGATCCAATGGCGAATCCCTATTACCATAATTGAATGCTAGTCAACAAAGAGGCAATTAAGTGACTTTCTAACTAGAACTAACAACATTCAGCGAAGTACGAGAGTATTTGACTTACCTTTCCAATAGCAGCAGTGGTGTTTCCTGCAGCATCAAGGGCATCGGTTCTCTCTCTGATTCTGTGGCTCATCCCAGCCATCTCAGCAATGCCCCCTGCATTGTCACTGATGGGACCATAGGCATCAATTGCCAAACCAGTAGCTATGGTGCTCAGCATTCCAAGAGCAGCGACTGCAATGCCATACATTGCAGCAAAACTGAAGCTAACAAAGATACTGACTGCTATGGCAAAAATTGGAATGATCACTGATTTGTAGCCCAATGCGAGGCCAAAAATAACATTTGTGGCAGCACCAGTGCGACAAGAATCAGCAACATCTTGCACAGGGCTGGATATAAATGAAACAAAACTCACGTTTCTGATAGGCAAGAGTCAAAGAAGCACCAAAACAGAACACAGCTAGAGACCCAAGTACCTGTAAGCATTGCTGGTATAGTACTCAGTGACGAACCCAATAATAAGTCCAGCCCACAGACCAACTCCAACACACAAGAACAACTGCCTGCAAGTTTAAATCAATTTTGCATGCCAGTTAGCCTTTAAATGTTTATGAAAGAACAAAAGGAACGATAGGCAGGAGAAATGAATCTTCATTAGTTTGTTCCAAATTTTACTGGGGTTGCTTTACCTAAAAATTGACTTCATGCTTGCAACTTTCAAAGACAATGAAAAGAAATATTATGAAGCAATATATACGCAATGCAATTACTTCAAAGTTATAGAAGCACAGGTCAGACTTTAGACTTACCAGCTCTGAACTTCTTTCTGAATTCCAAAATTGAAAATTGTGAAGGTAGATGGAAGGGCAATCCAAGAAACAAGAGCAATTCCAAATGTCATGAGAACAGTTGAGATTACAAGTTGCTTCTTCAATGCTGGCTCAATTTCTTTTACAGCCTTGACTTCAAAGAAATCAGTTGCAAATAAGGTAGTAAGCAAACACACTAGGATGCCCACCGAACTGACAAGAAGAGGATATAGCATGGCAGTCAACTCATGGTTGACGCCGAAAGAGGAGATGGAAGCAACAACAAGGGCAGCACACGATGACTCAGCATAAGATCCAAAGAGATCCGACCCCATCCCGGCAATATCTCCAACATTGTCACCGACATTGTCAGCAATAACCTAAGCACATATTTAGCATTAAAACTAACCATGAAAAAGCTTAAATACGCCTTGACGTCTTAAATGACACAACAAGCTTACCGCTGGATTTCTAGGATCATCTTCAGGGATGTTTCTCTCCACCTTGCCCACAAGATCAGCTCCAACATCTGCAGCTTTAGTGTATATACCTCCACCAACTCTACCAAAAAGAGCCATTGATGATCCACCAAGCCCATAACCAGTTATTGCCTCAAATAGTCCTTCCCAATCATCACCGTAATATAACTTGAATAGGTTGATGGCAATGAACAAAACCAGAAGACCATTTGCAGCAAGAAGGAAGCCCATCACAGCACCAGATCTGAATGCAACGATAAAAGCCTTACCAACACCCTTTCTAGCCTCCAAGGTAGTCCTTGCATTTGCATATGTTGCAATCTTCATTCCAAGAAACCCGGAAACCACAGAAGTTACACCACCAAGCAAGAAGGATATGGTGCTGAAAACAGCAGTGGCAAGAGCAGGTTTGCACATTTTGGAGCTGTCATATGTACAAGCCTGGCTCTTTGTGCTGAAACCCTCAACAGAACCAAGGAATAGGAAGATCAGAATTGCAAAAGCAACCATGAAAACACCAACATACTGGTATTCCGTAAAGAGGAATGAGGTTGCACCTGCGGCGTAGATTGATTCCACAATTAGGAAAGCTATTATCAGGAAATGTTTAACTATGTATTCAAGGAGAAATTCATGCATTTATATGCCAAAAGAAACATTAATGCAACACATCAGACTCTAAAGCAATAAACTGGAACAAGTCCAGCAATACAATGTTAGTAAGAGCAAAAGGGAGAACTTCTTTGACAATTGAAAATTCATCTGAAGCCTGTTATTATATGCTCCAGATTCGAAATGCCAATCACCAGACTACACTATTTGTACTCCACATATATTTTGATATAGCATTTTAAATCTGCCATTTTAAAGGAAGCATACATAACGTGTTGAGGTCAGAGTCCCCATTTATTTTCTGGGTGCAAAAAACAAAGACATCAGTAGAAGTGAATGGACAAAGCAAAATGCAATCTCATTGCAAGAATCTTAGAATTCCTCTAGTTCCTTTTATTCTTATCATTATTTTTAATTATATGTTCTAAGACCCACTCTGGATGCTCTAAGGAAACTGCCAAAGAAACATCATATCCATCAGCAAATTTCGGTCCCTCTAGTTGCTCAAAAATTGCTTTGTGCAACGAAGTTGTTCAAAATTCTCATATCTTACTTTAATCACTTAATGACAAGATCGAAATTTTAAATCTCTAACTAGATGTAAGACATTATTATTCAATTCAGCAGCCTTGACACTAAATTGACTTCTAGAGTAGAGACACGCGACTATAGCACAACACTGAGTTAACACGGATTCTCAGCTGCCAGGAATTATTTAACAGTGAATAAAAGGTTGCTTAGAGAGTACTAACTGCAATTAGTCAATATAAAATAAAAAAAGTGGTATGCTCATCATAATCATAGCAACTAATGAACTGCAACAATAATTAAAGACCATAACATCTGTTAAATAATGATTACTATTTAACACGGAAGCAACCCACAAAGCAGGAAAAGTTCAGATCTTTCTGATTAACAAGCAAAGTTGCATTACAACATAAACATGTACCGATCCAGAACAACTATTGAGACAAAACTAAACAGTTAAATGCTGAACGTGACAAGTAAATCACAAGGAAAGTATACCAACAAACACCGGAAGCATCAAAGCTTCTACCTTTACTCGCACATATGTATGTGTATAGAATTTAAGGTATATGCATTGACAGTGTAAGATCTTTTATACTACCAGTGTTCTTCAACCTATGATAGCAGGTTATTACCATTTTAACATTTATCAAGAGATTTACCCCTAATACACGACCTGATCGTGTAAATATTTTTACACCGCACAGAAAGTAAATTCATATATATATATATATATGACCGTGTACAGGCATTATAAGGTAATTATGATTAAAAATCTATAACAGGCATTAAATTCATAGCTTAACTTTTTTTTACATTAATGATATATCAATGCATATATATATATATATATATACACTCTTAGGGGTCGTTTGGTAGGGTGCATAAGAATAGTGCGGAATAAGGTGTATTAGTAATGCATGGATTAGTAATGCAAGCATTAGTTATATATGCAGATATTATTTCTTATCTACTGTTTGGTGTGGTATATTAAAATTAGAATGCATTGCATAATTTTTAAGAAAAATAGTTGTTTACAAAAATGCCCTCCATATTCTCTAGTTTTAAGGGACTTTAAGGACAATTTTGTCTTTAACCATACTAATGTATGCATTAATAGCCTTGGTATTACTAATGCCATGGTTTTATATGCATTACTTATACACATGTTGAAAAAATGTACCAAACGGGGTATTAGTAATGTATATAGCTAATGCTTACATTATTTTTTTTAATACCTCCTGCCAAACAACCCCTTAAAAGTGTTTACGTACGTGCAATATGTAATTACATGAACGAGCGTGTGCATATACAATTTGAATAATTTCAATAAAAAGAAGCAATAATATTTTTAAAGAAATAATTACCTTCAGAAATGGCATTTTGAATTTCAGCACACTTATTCACAACGCTATGATCACTAATACCTTCTTCTTCTTCAATTAACGCTTCCGCATATGATCCATGCTTACCGTCACCGGAAGCCGACGATAATTTATCCGTCGACACCGTAACTTTCGACACAATTACCCATTGCACGAGCGCGAAACCTATTCCGATGAGTGCACACACCGGAATCAGAATTTCCGTTCCGAGATCTGGCAAAATTGTTGCTCCCATCACCGACACCTAGAGAGAGAAACTATATGTGTGTGTTGGGTGTGAGAGAGAGAATGAGCAGAGAGAGAGAGAGAGGTGGAATGTGAAACGTGTGAAGGAAGGAATAAATAGAGGGGAATTGAGAGAAGATGAAGAGATGGTGAGATTTATACGGTTGGTTTTGTGGTGAGACTGTTGTTTGGCCGGTATTTTATGTATGGTTTTTATACTTTATTATAGCTGCACCATTAATACGGTAATGTATACAGAAAAGGGGAAAAAATATATTTTTACATACGCACATGTGTATTTTACTCCGTCCGTTTTAATTCATGTGAACTTGTTTGACTGCATACGGAATTTAAGAAAAAAATAAAAACTTTTGCCCAGAGTATTTGTGGAGTTATAAAAGTTTCTCATTAAGGATAGAATTGTAACTTTAAGCTAATTTTTTCCAAATTTAAAAAGAAGTTATTCTTTTTGGAACGGACCAAAAATAAAATAGGTTCACATAAACTGGAACGGATGGAGTATAAGGTTTTATACAAAATAATGATAATAATAGTACCTTATGTTTGCATAGGTGTAAAATAATCTCTTTAAGTATACATTTGAGCAGTTTTAATCCTGTAAATTTGTTAGAAGTGAGTACTTGTGGATTCTATGAAATATTTAACTAACTCTAACAGCTTGTTTGGATGGTTGTTACCTATTGTATTGTATCGTATTATTACTTTAAATATGATGTTTGTTTTGATTGTTACTTAAATTTTATTGTATTGTATCGTTAAATCAGTCGTTACGTAATAACAAAATATGTCACTTTATGTAACGACCGATTTGATGTGGTCGCGCCGTTACCTTGTCTTTTTCTCTCATATCACCCTTCATTATTATTAAATAATTTTATTTTATCATTTACCCTATCTTTTTGTATAATAATTTTACCACATATCATAATTTTTCTTTATATTGCAAGTTTATTCTTCATATTGATGGCGTGTGATATCATGAAACAATGACAAACGACAATCTATCCGAATATTGTATTCAACAAACGATACAGTACAATACAATACAATACATTATGAAACGATATGTAACAACCATCCAAACAAGCTGTAAAGGTTAAATTTTGACAGGAATTATAACAACAACAATAACTTATCCGGCATAATCACACAAGTGGTGTATAGGGAGGGTAGTGTGTACACACACTGTATCCCTACTATGAAGGTCGAGAGGTTGTTTTAGATAGAATATCAGTTCAAAAAAAAAAAATCACAACAGTTTTGAAGGAAAAAAAACAAGATAGTGAAGAAGCCATAAAAAAAGAAAGCAAGAACAACAATAAGAAAATAAGATAATCGAAGTGTTAAGTACTGTTTGTCCTGATTTTCTTACGGGCCATACTTGATTTTCTTATCTCTTGAAAAAAAGGGTAACATATTTACCATAATTGATTTTACCTTTTACAAAAGGAAAAATATAATTCTTTCATATTTGACTAATCTTTTTTCTTTGGAGGAAAAGGTTTTAGACTTCGATCCTTCCTTCTTATTCAGTAGCATCCATAATATAGTCATATGGGTTGGAGTTTGAGAGTCTTGTTTAGGGGAAAAACTTTACGGAACAAGTGTTAATATGTCTCTTTGTAAGGTTGTGTCTCTCGATATTTTGTACTCTCGTTTATATAGTGGATTGCTCATTTTCACCAGTAGCCGTAGGTCAATTGGCCGAATCACGTTAAATGTTTGTGTCTCTTTGGTATATTTCTCTTTTGTTGTGTGATTTATCGTCGTTGAAGATTTGTTTTACTAGATTCTGCATGATACCTGACTTTTCGGTCCTAACACGAAGCACAAAAACTTCAAGAAATTTAACAGCAATTGTGAGGGAAAAAAGGATTTAGCCAAATATATATACTAGGAAACTAATGTCAAATCCCAAACTACAAGACTAACATTAGACACAAGAAATAAATTAAAAATAGTAAAAAAATGCACCAAATACACATACATAGACAAAAAATAAGAAAAAAAAAATGCAAACATCACCTTTAAATGTGAGTTTCACCAATTAAATCTATTTCTTTTCCTCATAGTTTCAGCAAAATCTAACAACTAGAATTTGTTAAATATTTGATTAAAAGACCAAAATTGTTCATTCGGCACACTTAAAGAACCAAAACTGCACATGTGTGTATTAAAAGGACCATTTTGACCCATCTTCAAACATAATGAACTAATTTTATCTTTTTCTCATATTTTATAAGGTTTTATTTTTAGTCGTTAATATGTATTTTTTTTCTTAATTCGTTACTTATGGTAATAAATTTATCTGGTTTAGTGTTATAGTGAATCAGAGTAGATTTGTTTCCATATAGAAGTTAGATTGTAAAACTCTAGAAAGGTAAGCAAATTTATGGACTTCTATGGGTGTGTTTGGTATAACGGAAAATATTTTCTTATTTTTTATTGTTTGGTTGCATAAAATAGTTGAAAAATATTTTCAGTTTAAAGGTTCGAAATTTTACGGGCTCCATAGTTATGAATTCGGAGGTTTATGTGTTTGGAAATTTGCGGGTTTAGAAATTATAGAAATTATATTTATAAAAATAGTAAAATAAAATATTTTCATCGTCCAAAAATTTAAGTTAACTCCTAAGTATAATCATTCTACGTAGTATGTACATTAGTAAATCACTTCCCACTAATTATTTTCATTTGCCTTTCTTTATTTGGCACAATTTATCACATCATGGTTGTGGGATACAACCGTTATATTGCATGACTTCAAATTTGTAGTAGATTTATATGAAAAATCATTATGTTATCGGCATATTTGTTCTGTTGAATTTGGACTCTAATATTAGTTGTTGGACTAAAACGGTTTAAAAATACTTTTAACATCTCCCATTTTTTTCATCGCCAATATAAGACTTTGTTCACACACGTAACACAACTTTCTCCTTTTCATTTTGTACCTCAAAGTATAGAGCGAAAGATCTATTTTTTTAATTCTCATTTGAAAGGCAACCTATGTACTTTTAGCAAAGAAACAAATATGGGCACCACATATAAATGCAGTAGTAAGCATCAACAAGTAACAATCATTTAGAAATCATATTTTCACTTTTTTTCCTTTTCACAACATATTCAAATATTTATTATATAAATGTAAAAATAAATATGTCTAATGTATACAACTTCTTAAAAAGACTCATTTTCTTTTCTTGTTTCATCTGTTGGCAGACTCGTTTGTCATCACATATAATCAATCACATTCCTAAGATTGGTCCATACAGCCTCTCTACTCCTACGGGTAGGGGTAAGGTTTGCGTACGATCTATTCTTCTCAGACCCCACTTCGTGAGATTTTATTGGATTGTTGTTATTGGTCCATACACATGAACTGTGGAAACACTACTAGAAATTCGGTAAAAATCGACCAAATAAACTGACCAACTTTGGTCGGTAATGACCAATAACCGTCCAAAATGCGACCATTTACGTGTGGACGGTATTTTAGAGGTCGAAATGGCATACCGACCAAAGTTGGTCGGAAATTACCGACCAATTAAATTCTAAAAAAGAAAATATTGCAAAAAAAAAAAAATCGACCAAAGTTGATCGGTATTTTAATTATATAATCAAAGGATTCACCATCTGGGAATCGAACCGGGATCTGTACTGTGGCAGGATACTATTCTACCACTAGACCATTGGTGCATTTTGTTTTAAGACCGCCTTTATTTGATTTATACTCTTTAATTATATTTTCGCACAAAAATAACCGACCAAAGTTGGTCAATTTTTTAAAATGACAGGCGGAATTAACCGACCAATTTTGGTGTTTTTTAATATTAATTTTTATTTATTTTAAACTGAAAAACCGACCAAAGTTGGTCGGTTTCTTGAAAAATAAATTCCGCGGGACTCAAAAAAAGTTTCCTACATATTTTTGCGCCAAAGAAAACCGACCAAAGTTAGTCGGTTTCGTAAACAAAAAATTTAAAATAAAATATTTTGAAAAACCGACCAACTTTGGTCGATTTTTTGCCAATTTTTTGACCAACCAAAGTTGGTCGGTCGATCTTGGTCGGTTTTTGCTGAATTTCTAACAGTGAAAAGTGATACAGTCAAATCCTACAATCACATATATTGAGATATGGACTTCGTGCCATTGACATATAGGCATGCACCGTCGGTCACGTGCCATAGTGCCTGCCATGGCCGAGCTCGGGCCATAGTGGCATATGCATGCAGTGGCGGATCCAGGATTTATAGGTCGTGGGTGTTTCACTGATTTTAATTTAAATTTTAGATGACCAAGCATGGTCATAGTGGATGCTCATGATCAATTAGTGAAGTTTTTAGGTATTATTTATGAATATATTATATAATTTAGCCAAAGCCAATGAGTGACTCAAATTTTGCAAAGAAATTAATTAATATGCATTTTTGAGAAAGATAATTGATTAATTTAGAAGGCTGCTGACATTTCATAATCCAAATTGAAGGTTCACAAGCCTCCTAACTGGTTAATAGTCAAATTCCAATGGAAGTATTTTTTGTCTTCAAAGCTTTATTATTCAAAATTAAGTTACAGTTGTAAATACCACATTAAAATATAGTGTAATATTGTATGTAGCATTGTGGTTGTATTGTCACAATCATGTTCTAAAGAGATAATGAACTACTATCAAAGTTTGTGGTGAAGTAACAATTAATAGTATTCAATGGCGTAGCTACATAGAGTGAAGCGTGTTCAATTGAACACCCTTCATCGAAAAATTATACTGATTATATAAAAAATATTATACAATATATATATATAAGTAATAAGTAGAAAAAATGCATAAGTACCCCCCTAACCTATACCCGGATTCCCAGCTACACACTTTTTCTTTGCGGGAATCCTATTACCTCCCTAAACTTATTTTAAATGGAATTATTTGCACCCTTAACGCTGATGTGGCAGAGTGTGTGTATTTCATTCTCCCAAAGGAGAGTGAGAAACAAGAAAAAATGATTTTCAGATTATTTTTTATTCGTTTTTACCATTTTTTCTTACTTTTTTTTCCTTTTCCTTTTTTTTTGTCTTTTTTCTTTTACTTTTTTCGGTTTTTCTCTAATTCCGGCGGATATTCATTCACCGGCGACTTTGTCTAACCGTTTTTCTTCCATTTTTTCTTTTCACACACAAATTAAACTCTCAAAAAGTTCTAATCATAAGCAAAGCAAAATACACTCAGATTTGGGGGAAAAAATCCATCATTAGAAAACCTTCCCACGCCGGAAAAAAATGATGTATTTAAATTTTAACTGGAAAAAGTTTTCTGAGCTTATATTCATTTTTATTTCTTTTGCTCTTCCTCCCACCCATAAATTACACTTTCAAGAAAAATTTATATATGGATAAAAATCTGTCGCCGGAAAAAAAAAATTGCCGAAGAAAATGGTGTTTGTGAAATTCCGACGACCACGATTTTATGCCGCGGGTGACCAAAACAAAAAGAAAGAGAATGAAATAGCCAAAAAAAAATGAGAATAATAAGAAATAAGAAAAAGAAGAAAGAATAAAAAAATACTAAAAATATATGTGGGGGCGCGTGTAGCTCACCACTTGCCAAGAGTTTGGTTGTCTAGTTTTAGGGTGCAAATAATTCCATTTAAAATAAGTTTAGGGGGTAATAGGATTCCCACAAAGAAAAAGTGTGTAGTTGGGAATCCGGGTATAGGTCGAGGGAGGGGGTACTTATGCATTTTCCCGTGTTTTTACTTCTTACTTAAATCAAAATACAAAGTACTACTTTTCCAGTGATTCGCAAAATTTCTAGCTTCGTCATCTCTTCAATATAATTCTTAATCAGATATATCGGATATAAGCTCTGAATATCATGAAGTCACTTTTGGTAAGGAGTCCGTTAACCTAAAAAAAAGATCTTTCAGTGCGAATTTGAATTAGCCGGAACCAAAACGGAGACAAAACACCGGGCGGAAAATAAAAGAAGAGACACAATAGACTAGTTGGTTGAGTTAAGGTTGGGAATGTGCAATCAATGGTTGGTCACTAGTCACTGTTGGGTTCTCTACAAATGCCATATACAAATCTTTATCTTCTTCATATTTGAATATTTTTTTTCGAGTTGATTAATTGATATTATTCTCTTTTTTCTGTCTTTTCATTGTTAAAAGCCTTCTTCCCGACAGTTAAATTCTTTTTTGTCAAAATACAAAATTCAATATTCTTCTTTGGAATTGTGCCCACATGTTATAGCCATATTTGGCTGTTTAGTTTATACAAATCTAGGATTGCTGCTGCCATCCTTTTATTTTTTAGTATTGCTGTTTCTATGAAAAAGAATAAAACAGAAGACAATGATACAATAAAAATAATAATAGATCATATTCAAGATTTAATTATAATTTTGACTTGTCAGACTTGTATATTTTGTGTACCAAATTTTTTGAAGGTTTATGTGAATATTTTATCATGGGGTTGAAAAATCTAAAAAGTGCTTTAATTTTGTTTTCCAGTTTTTATATAGTCTGGCATTTAATAAATTTGGTCTTCTAGATGAAGGGAAAATTCTTAACGTCAACAAGGTCCAATTATTTGTTCTATCTCACAAGATAAAGAAAATTTATGTTGTGAATTTGATCGTTTTGTTGTATTTTTTTTTTTGTTTTTCATTTGGTGTTCGGTACTCGTTTTTAATATCTGACTAATTCAATAAGAGTTAATACCCCAAAACCCTCTTAAACTATTACATTTTTGTCAGTTTCCTACTTAAACTATTCGGTATCCCCAAAACCTCTCTGAATTATATTGTCCTTCCTATTAAAACTCTCTCATTGCTGACCTGGCATAACGTGACGTGTGTAAACACTAGTTTGGGAGCGCGTGGTAGCTGAAAAATCCATCAAAATGGCTCACATGACATAAAATAATGGTTTATTAGCCTAACTCTATTTCATATTTATTTTTTTAATAAATATTCTCCTTATTTCAGTTATATCTACATTTCGTCCTCATTTTTCACCATTCTTTCTTATTTTTTTTACTTCTTCTTTATTTTTCACCTTCTTCTTCATTTTTTAACTTTTTTTTTCTAGTTCTCCATATGGGTTTCCTCGGAAAAACTTTCTCCCGCTCTTGTTTCCTTTGAAATGATTTATTCTCTTTCTTGTTTTAGTCTTCTTTCTGTCTTACACATATTGTTGAAAGAATACCAATTTAAATCTTTTTATTAAACTTAACATCTTGTAAAAAATAAAGTTGAATCTCTTGAACATTCTTTATATAACCTGAAATTAGAGAATGTAATTGTTGGCCAATTGATTTTTTATTTTTTTTTGCGATTTTTTTTTGTGTAATCTTTTTTTATGTAATATCAGATGATTTTTAAGAAATGCAATACTATATGCCTTTATTTATATTTTTACTGTGCTACAAAGTGAATATAAATAAGGACTTATTCAATTGGAGTTTAGCGTAAAATACAATCATAATTAAACCTAAATTAACATAGTAGATATTATTTTGTGAAGGATTGAAATACCCCAAAGAACAATTTAGGCATAAGCAAAAAATTCAGCAAAGTCTATGTAGAAGAAATTTATTAAACTAGGGAGAGAACTTGATAGGTTGACTAGAATCTAGAAAACCTATTCCTACATGATTTTGGTTGTGAATCCTAATTAGACAAAAATTAAATAAACTAGTAAATACCAAATCCTAGACAACTTAGGAATACTAATTAATCTTGGTTTAATTTCCAACAGCCTCCCTTAAACCAAGATCTTCAAACTTGAGTATGCCATGAGTAACATCAAGCCTTGTAGAAGTCAAGTACCTTAGACTCTTCACCAATTTTCTAAAATATGTAGCATCAATAAAATCACGAGAGCTATCTTTAGTCAACTTCAATTTATCTTGAATATTGTTCATATATGATTTGTCTTTACTCATGATAAATCCCTTCAAAATATCATCAATATCATTTTCCTTTACTTTGAAATTATATACTTCTCCAGTTGCCTTATAGTTGGACTTGTATACCCATTCAACTCCAATTGAACATTCTATAGGTTGTAGAGTAATGCCAGCAATAGATATATCATCTTACTCCTTAAAACATGTGATCTCGAACAATGGCACAAAATTTATTTCATCTTCAATATCTATAATCATGTGTTGTAGTTCTGGATCCCAAACTATTTTTGCCTCAATCTTGTGCAGATCATCAGAGACTTTCTCTTGATGAACCATCTTGTTTTTTCGTTAATAGGCTCATCTTCAATAGTATCAAATAATTTTTCTTGTGAAATACCAACCTATTTTGGACTGGCATCCCTTGTAACTAAATCATCCTTTTTATCAATCGCATGAATTTTTGTAAGATCAGTTTGAATATTATTTGACTTTCCTTCGCATTCAATATAATCTCTATCACAACAATAATTACATGTACCTTCTCTTCTTTTCTCCCCTGTTTCTGAATTTTGGCCTTCTTGATTTATCTCAGCAGGTTTTGATGTGTCTTATTTTTCTTTTGGTTGATCATCCTTTCTTGCGATGCATCCATTGTCTCATTTTGTATTGATTCAATGATCTCTCATATGTCACCAATTCGCCTCCTAAATCATCAAGTCTAAGAGTGTTAAGATCTTTGGTAGCCTCAAGAATAACTTTCTTGTTGCTAAACTTTAAACTGAGAGACTGCAATATTTTCTCAATAATTTTAACTTCTTCCAATACTTCTCCATTGGTCCTTAGACCATTGACTATTTCATTAATTCTTGCAATGAATTCTTTAACGGAGTCTATTGGTTTCATACGAGCCAACTCAAATTGACTCATAAACTCTTGTAGTTTCTCCTTCTTTGTGTCAGCAGCTTTTCGATATGACTTCACCAAGATTGTCCAAGCCTCCTTTGATGACTTTGCATGCAAATACTTTTTAGATACATGCAATTCGACCTTAATGGCGAGATAGTAGCGTGCCTTATAATCTAAATATCTCTTCTTCTCCAATTGCGTAGCTGCATCACCCGTCAACGTTGTGCCTTCTAGGGGTTCCTCAAATCCTTCATCAATGGTGGACCATAATCCAATATTCTTAAAAAAATTCTTCATCTGTTGATACCAAGTTTCAAAATTACTCTTTCCATCAAATACAAAAATGAACAATTAGGTAATAGAGTATTCATTTTTTTTTTGGATCTCCTACCGGTTCTGATAGGATCTCACACAGACTCTGACAAAATCTCACACAAGCTCTAATACCAATTTGAATGATTGAAATACCCCGAAGAACAATTTAGGCACAAGCAAAAAATTCAGCAAGTGCTATATAGAAGAAATTTAATAAACTAGGGAGAGAACTTGGTAGGAGGTTTTTTCACAACTCATAAACTCTTGAATTTCTCTACCTCTCTACTAACTCTCTATTATAGAAAATATGTAGCAGCACCCCATTTATAATACTACAATCCAAATTTGACTAGAATCTAGAAAACCTATTCCTACATAATTTTGGTTGTGAATCCTAATTAAACATAAATTAAATAAACTAGTAAATACCAAATCTTAGACAACTTAGGAATACTAATTAATCTTGGTTTAATTTCCTACAGGCCAAGACTCCTAAAATTAATCAATCATCCGAGAGTAATATATCATGAGTACTAAACTATATCAAAAAAACTTTGTACAAACCATAAGTTAATATAGTTAGACAGACGCACCTTTAAAAGTCCAACATGGGGTTTTAATATATATATTGGAATATAATTCAGGGGTTTTTGGGACACCAGCTAGTTTAAGTAGGTAATTGACAAAAAAAAAATAGTTTAGGCGGGTTTTAGGTTGAATTAAATAGCCACATGTAGTGCTATATGGCACATTTTTTAGATAATTGCATGTACTAAACGCACTTCTAACAATGCAATGAGGGATTTTTAGTATGAAGGGTAATATAGTTTAGAGGAATTTTGGAGACACCGAATAATTTAAATAGGAAACTAACAAAAACATAATACTTTAGGGAAATTTTAGGGTATTAACTCAAAAGGAAATTGTTTCTTATCAGATATTTTTCATCTTAACTTGATGTAAATTATACTGATTATATCCATACTGAGCAGAGCAATGAGTATAAAGTGCTAAGAGAGAGTTGATTTATTACAAGCTTTTTCAATTATTATTTTTCTTTTTCATTTTGCTTTGAGAGGCTAGTTTTGTTTTGTCTTGTTTTATTTTTAAAATATACAAAAACATTTTTTTTTGAAGAACCAAATAATTCCTTTTCATAATTATTACACCCTCTGATCCATTTTTTTTTGTGATAACCTTTTTCTTTATAGTCTGTTCTAAAAAGAATGACACATTTCTAAAGTTAAAAACTCTTTACTTTAAATTTTTTAATTTATTCTTATTAACATGCTCTTATGGTCAATAATATTTCTTTTTTAATTAAATATTGTACTCCGTCAAATACTTTCATACAAAAAGGGAGATCACTTCGGACCAAGATGTTGAATCTGCGCAAGGTTGCTGCTAAGCAAAACTGAATCAGCACCAAGATGTTGAAGGGCTTCATCTTTCTTACCGGCGAAAACAACTAAGACGCTAGAAATTTTTTCAAGAGTGTTCAAACTTGAAAGAAATAAATAAAAAAATCCGATAAAGGATATTCAATATATGTTATATACTTTTAAACTTAATATTTTATCTAAATACGCAATGTAATTTTCCGACGAAGGATGGTCACCGCCCTTTCCTCGAGTGTAGTTTCGCCCCTGAGCAGAGGTACTAGTAACTGTGACTTTAGCTCCAAAAGCTTTAGCAAATTTTACAGCCATATGACCAATATCACCCAATCTCATACTATGTCAAACAATTCGAGGAAAGATTTAAGTTTTATGCACAAACAATATCAAAAATATTGTCGTGCAACTCAGATAGTTTTGACTTGTTCAATATAACCGTTACAAACTAGCTATTTAAAAATATATTTAAATATAAAGAAGAAGAAGCACGACATGGCCTATAAGCTGTTCGACTTACCTTCCGACTTGCCTCTTGGAACTCTCACCTAAGTTTAAATAGTAGAAATGACACCAGGTAGCTACTCTAAAGGGTTGCTATTTAAGAGTTAGTCATTGCATCCTAAATTTTAGTTTTCGGTTCAAATTTTCAGGACTAAAATGTCCTGAATTGTCCTGAAGTTAAGATTTTTAATTTAAAATTTCAGGACAAAATAACTACGGGCTAATCTCTAAATAGCATCCATGAGAATGGTTATTTGTGCACTTTCCCCGTTTAAATGTCAATAGGATCCCAGTTCAATACATCCATGTGAGTCTTCATGGCCATTTTTGCTGCTCTCTTTGCAGCTGATACTGCATAACTTGGAACTTTGACAACTTTCCAGGATATTTGATGATCTTCCATGAATTCCAGACAATTATGCAACATACAACCAATGTCTTGATCTGAACAGCAATCTGAATTATGGAATTCCTTAATCAACATCTGGTTGTCAGACAAAATTACGATTGGAGAATCTAAGAAGATGGACCATTTCACTGCCTGCACAAAGGCATGTACTTCTGCATGTAGTTTGCTCCTGACCTTCAACGATCTTGTAGCTTCAGCCACTTTAACCTGAGATTTCCACCAATAAGCTATCCATGCCATTCCAGCCCATTCTTGTCCCTCTTTCCAAGCTCCCTTAACCTCCATTACTAGTACGTCGTCGTCCAGCTGTACATCAGAATCAACATTGAAAGCATTGAGATCGACGATTGTTCCTCTATGCACCTTATAGAGCTCTCTTATTGCTATGCCAACAGAATACGGAAACCTTGAGTGCTCTTTAATGGCAGTGGAAATGACTTCTGAGGGAACAAAAACAGCTCTTTCATGCACTAACTTGTTTCTATGCTTCCAGATCGCCCATAGGACAGCTAACGAAAAACTGAAATCTTCATTTTCAGGAGCTGACAAAGTCCAGGTAAGTAACCACTCTTGAAATTCTACTGGGGTCCCAACTTTAAAGTTTAGGCCTAATCTTGATCCTTCCCAGACTAGCTGAGAGTATTTACAGTTCAAGAATACGTGAGTCAAGTCTTCAGCAAAGGATAAGCATCTAGGGCAAGTCGATAGAACTGGCAACTGATACGAAATAAGTGTTGCATAAAAATATATTATTTCCCCTGGAACTGACAATTCTTTCAACCTCTCAACACACAACTCGACATCCACTTCACGCAAATCCTCAGGCTCCAATCTGTTAGACTGCCAAGCCCATTCCAACCTCATCACCTCAATATCATCAGCATATACCAGACGAACTCCCCAATTTGATGACATACGGCAATCTAGAGATGCCTCAAATCTACAATAGTCATTTGGATTATTTATCAACATTGTGCCCTTACCTTTACCATTAAAATGCACCCTTTTTAGGTCCAATTGTAAGAAAATAAAGCAGTCATGACTGCCATATGCTACTACATTTGACACTTGCAAATGAACTATTTTTCCAGGAGCTCGTTGATCCATAGCAGCACGTTCGGGCACCAATTTTGTAGTGATTGTTGTACCCCAGAACAAACTGAATGCAAACCTTTTACGGTTTTTCGGTGATTCATCATTTAAGAAAGGAAGCTGACAATAGATAGCAAATCCCATAAACTTCTTATTATACCAGTGTTTCTTCAGGTTGAAGGAAATCCCCGTTGAACATGTCTTACGATGCATGAACCACCTAGGAACCTTAGCACTTGGATCACTTCTAGGGAAGACAATACCAAATCTTCTCCCTCTGCGCTGGTCGTCAAAAACCAACTACAACAATATTAATGTTACACGATTAGATAATTTTTAAACATCTACAGATACAAGATTGCATCCTTTTATATTCGGGCCAGCTTGCATGCACAGCCGCAACTCAACTAATTCCACAGGGTACCTGCTATCTCCAACCAGTATAGGTACCCGGTAACCCTGTCCACCAAGACTTGGACAGATGGGAAAAAATCACCTACTCCCTCCATTTCAATTTAGATAAAGTAGTTTGACTTGGCACATAGTTTAAGGGGGAAAAAAAAGGAACGTCTTTTGAAACATGTGGTCCTAAAAGCTTAAGGGACAAAAGCTTTGTGGAGCCATGACATTTGTGTGGCTATAAAAGCTTCTCATTAAAGGTAAAGTGGGTAAAATAAAAAGTTTAAAGTTAAATTGTTTCCAAATATAGAAATGTGTCATTCTTTTTGGAACGGACTAATAAGGAAAGTGTGTCATTTAAATTGAAACGGAGGGAGTAGTATTTTTGCCCCCACTGAGATTTAAACCTGAGATCTCATGGTTCTCAACCCACTTAATTGACCACAGGACACACCCTACAACAAACTTGCATGCTTAAAGTTTCAGAAAGTTTATAGGGAAAGACAGAAGCTGAAGCATACCTGAAGCTGCACTACTGACAAAAATGGAAGGAGAATCTCTTCTAGCATGTCCGTCATGTTCTTCCTTAGACAGTTTCTCATCTGCGCACCAGAACTTTCCCTGCATGAAGCACACCACATCTCTTGCAACTTCTGATTAGCAAATGAGACCAAGTACAACTCTTTGTACATAGTTGGTAGTGTTGGAATGCTTTCCAAAGCAAAGCGATCGTCTAGAAACAGTTTCATTATACGTGGAGGAAGCTCTGGCAGCTCTGTTAGCGTTTCACAATAGGTTATGTCAAGGTGTCGAAGGCAGTTAAGTAGCACAATGCTTTTAGGTAAAAAGGTGAAGTTGTTTCTGCTCAGGTTTAACTCTAGTAGTGAGGCCAAGCATCCAAGATCCTCAGGAATACTGCCATCAAATAAATTGCAAGCACTAAGATCCAGTCTTATAAGTGTGCAAAAGACTGATACAACGCTGGGCAGCTGAAACTTCAAATCAAGTTGGGCAAAACATCCCCAACTGCATAAATCTCTCACATGAAAAGCCTTGGGTACTTTCCGAAAAGATAGGTACTTCAGTTTCCTCAAGCATGTGATGGAATTTGGGGTGCACCAAACTGATGTTTCACTCGCATCAAGCCCCTCCAAGTTCACTAGTTCACAAATATCTTCTGGCAAGTTCTTTAGTTGGGTACAGCGATTGAGGTACAGATACTTCAAATTTTTCAACCTGCACATGCTGCTAGGGAGCGTTTCAATGTTACTGCAGCCACTCAAATCTAGATAGCTCAGGAATGACGATGTTAATTCAAGTACCCCAAAGTTTGGCTTCTTAAATTCTGTTAAACGATTCACATTTTGCTGAATTTCTGGAACTTTTCTCAAACTCTGACAACCAGAAAAATTTAGAACTTCAAGAGACCCGGATTGAAACTTAGAGGGAAGCCTTTCAAGTTTTTCACAACCTTCCACATCTAAAATAGTAAGCTTTTTGAGGGCTCCAACAGATGGGTGGACCTCTACCAGCCGAACACAGTGACATAGGATTAGCCTCTCCAAATTTGGAGACCCAGAAAGGTCTGAAATTTGGATTAATTTTCGAGAATCACTCAAATCAAGAATGCTCAACCTGTTTAAATGCTGTTTTGAAAAATTAAACAAATACAAATATACATTAAATTCATGTCTTTTGTATGCGCAATTACAGTTTTTGTAACTTAGAGCATAGAAGAAAATATGTCTTAAACTATATATTCGCAGAGGACTCAAAGACTCAAAATCATACCTTTGACCCCTTCCAGAGGTTAACCATGTAACTGCAATGCATAATAAGCCCCACCAGCTTTGGTGGTTCAAAATTTTCTGGCAATGATGGTGAAGGATAATATGACCAATTAATCCAGTATAAGCTGTTAGGAAGAAACTTAATGGGGTCATGAGAGCAAAAATACATGACGTTCTTGTGAGACGATGATACAAATATTCTTAGTCGCTTCATATGTCTGAAGACTTCATTGCTCAGGTGAATGGTATTCTCCTCTGAGTTGGACATCAACGGGATTAATATGACTTCTATTGCTTCTCCGCCCTGAGAGGATTCAAAAATTGCATTAACAGAGCGCAAAGGACAAGTCATGCTTTTATACTTGCACATGATAATTGAGTTTAATGCTTTAAAAAATGAATCTGATCAAACAATGATTTCTATTTTCTAACAAAATGTGGGAACTAATTTTATCCATCCTTTGAAATAGACATTCGTATCGCTTTCATGAAAAAGATCAGATGTGGGACTATCCTGTTGTGAGCAGGCAAGAGCAGAATATTGTAAAATTGTGATGGCTTAAAAATTTATCAGGAAATATTGCTACCGTATGTTCACTTAAAATATCAGCAATATCCTCATGAAGCCATATCCGGCGCCTTGGGTATTCTTGCACTGCAATACGTCGGCCCATTTCTCGAATCAAATCATGTATCCCAATCCTACCAAATGATGATACAAAAAGGAGGGACTTCTCAACCAGGACATCAATAATTATTTCAGTGAACAGTTTTTTCAGAGTAGCAGCATCTGATGTTACAAATGAACATGTCAAGTCTAGGAAAACTTGCTTCACTTTATCCCCTTGCAGTGTATCCAGTGCACTCCTCCACTGCTTTATGTTCCGTCCACGAAGGAAGGAACCCAAGACTTTAAGCGCCAGGGGAAGGCCACCAGCGTACTGTACAACTCGGTGAGAAAACAGCTCAAAACCATTGACCGGGGATGTCTTTCTAAAAGCATGCCAACTAAATAGTTGAGTAGCTTCAGCTATAGCAAGTAAACTAACTCTATAAGTGTCATCACAGTTCAAAAGCAAGTGCTCGTCCCTCGCTGTTATAATAATTCTACTATATTTACCAAACCAATCATGGGCTCCAGCTAGCCCATCCAACTGGTCTTGGTGATCCACATCATCAAGAACTACTAGAACCTTCTTAAAGCCAAGCCTTTTTCTTATTATATCAATTCCACCATATTCATCAGCCAGATCCACAGATTCAATTGTCAGCACCTTAGAAAGCAGAGTCGTTTGCAAAGACAGCAATCCTTGTTTAGCTTGATTTTCTTAAATATTTGCAACAAAGCAAGCACCTTCGAATTGATGAGCAAACCTGTCAAAAATGGCTCTTGCAATGGTGGTCTTGCCAATACCACCCATCCCTGAAATCCCGATAAATCGAACATCTTCACATTCCATCATCAACATCGAGATTACAGCCTGAATTTGTGATTCTGCTCCAATTAGAGTGCCACTGATCATCGACTTCTGGCACAGCTCATTAGCTATCTCTTTCACAATGTGTTGAATGCACCAAGACTCATTTCTGCACAAGAGAGAGAAGACAATGACAATCTAAGCGAAAAGATTTTAACGCAAAGAAGAGAAAAAGACACTTAAATAAATAGATTAAAACAAAAACAAAAAAGGAGACCGTGGAAGTAATTTGGTATCATCAAATAGGATTACATAGGAGTTGTAAGAAGAAAAAAAGGATAGTAATGACCTTACTTTGTTCTTTTTTTTTTTTTTTGGATTCTACTATAGTGAAAGATCATTCACTTATCATTGCAGAAATCTTGCTAACCTTCTCGGCCATTTAGTCTAACCATAAGGACCCCCTCCTGCTTACCCACCCACCGTGAGGCAAAAAGTATTGTAATTACCATACTTGTTAGAACGATATAACTTTAGCTAACCTGTGTATTTTACAGGTGTGAAAGGTGAACGAGTACACAGTAGCGTACACAGGAATTTACATAAACGGTATCATAATTTGAAGAAATGGACAAATGAATAAATGACTATAATGACAAGCAGTGTCATTTTCTATACGTATCCCCAATATTTTCATTTTTCTTATAAATATCTAGTGAAAATTTTCGACCAAGCGGTGTCCCGTGACACCCCATGGTATAAGGTGCATAAGCCCATGCGAGTAGATGGCTATGTTTTTGCGGTTAAATAAATTCATGAGATACACAAAGTAATATGTACATTAATATTTTTGCTTCCTAGACCAAGACTAGAGAAGTCTACGAATGAAAGTTCTTTGTGCAAATGCACCCATTATCCAAGAACAACTCAACAGTAGAAGAAATAACTTTTTGCAAAAAGATCACGAATTTTAATGCCAAGGAGAAAGGCTACTGACCCATTGTAAGTAGTACTATGCAGATCATGGCCTGCCAAATTGGCTGCTTTATTTAAGGCTTTCCTCCAACTATGCACCTTATTGGTGTCACCCTTGAATTCCTCCTCATATTTGGAAAAGGCTTCGGCAAAACTATTTCTCTGGGAACGTACTTCTGATGGATTTATGTCATAGAAAATTGGTATAACTACCTGCCCAATTTCATTTCGACATTCCATGATCTTCACTAGCTCATCCAAGCACCATTTGGATGATGCATAGTTCTTTGAGAAGATGATAATGGCAAACCTTGACCGTTTAATGGCACTGACAAGTTGAGGTGAAATCGATGCACCTCGTTCTAGTGTTTCATCATCTTTGAATGTATTGATTCCAGCCCGACATAATTCTCTGTTAAGGTGGGCTACAAAGGTCTTACGCGTGTCTTCTCCTCTAAAACTCAAGAACACATCATAATCCCACTGTTCGGAAGGTGGTAATGAACAATAAGAGGTAGATGGCATCTTTAACCAAGTAAAGTGGAAATAGGAGAACTTTTCTATCCTCTATAACCTGCTGTTGCACTTCCTCAACAATTCACTGAAAGCTGCCTTCTGAAGAGTTGAATGACTCCAGGAATCACTAAACAAAACAATAAACAGATTATTCCAAAAAACTTTGGCCAAGTAGTGAAACAGAATACTCATGGCAGCCCAGTACACTAAGCTCCCGCTACTCACAGGGTTCGGGGAAGGGCTGGACCACAAGGGTCTAGTATACGCAGCCTTACCCTGCATTTCTACAAGAGACTGTTTCCGAGGCTCGAACCCACGCCAAAGCTGCCTTCTAGTGAAACTGAATACTAAGACAACTAAATCAGATTTAATGACATCCAAGTTGCTTCATTATCTTTTCCCTTTGTTTGTTTGATAACTGAGACATCTCTGAGGGCCAATGGCGCACAGTTCCGAACTCGGTAGATGATGGACCCGTCTCTCTACCCCTCTCCACTTAAATACTAGGCTTTTATCTGTAACACGATTTGGCTAGGGGCCTAAGTTGCTTCATTATCTTCTAAAAAAACTTGTCAAATATGTTCTCTCTGGTTGATCATATTCTTTTCAATGCACTGGCAAATGATCAAACAAATTTGAAGCCTACTACTAGCCAAAGAAAGATCAATTAAAGCTGCATTATTCCCATGGGCAAATCTAGTAAAGGATCTAGACAATAGCTTTGGCTTAGACAAACTACTTTGACTATATTATATTTCCAAACTGAGTAAATTAGAGGGATGTGGTAGAATTCCAAATCCAAACTTACAAAGTTCAAATCATGGATCCACCTCTGATTATTCCTCTGCCCACCCTATACTTAACAAAAACTCCTCCTCGCAACCAAGTGGCAGAGCCACACGCAAAGTTATATTGCGTAAATAGAGTAAAAACAAAATCCTTCTTATAAACATTTAATGTTTTGGATCTCCTTAACATGAGAGAAATACAGGTTAAAATCATAGGTGTGAATTTTTTTTTTTAAAATCCCTTGTAACAATTCCTGGCAGAGTCTGTCATCCAACTGAACAACAATTCATATAACATTTCACCCAATCCTAATGGGGGAAAAGCCCACTGGGAAGTAAACACCAAGGTCCAATTTGCAATATTCAGAAAATAAACATGATTAATGTAGCTGAAAAGAAAAATTAAGAACTTGAGCTTGAAAAGTGCAAAAATTTGCAAAAGGGTCTTTTTTTTCTTTCTCTTTTGGTATTTGCCAAAACACTGAAGGCAGGTTCAAGGAATCTTGAACACATTTTAGCATCATTTGAGCCATTCTCATAGTAGGAAATGAAACTGAAAGTAAACCCAACTCCCATTTCACAAGAGAAAATACAACAACAACAATAACATCCCCAGAATATTCTTACTGTGTGGAGTTTGGGAAGGGTAATGTGTACGCAAACTTTATCCCTACCAGGGACGAATGTAGCATTTTGGTTACGAGTTCAACTGAACTCGTAACTTTCGATACGAAGTAAGAATTCATATGTAAGAAAAATTATTAAAATTTTAACAAATATTAGATTTGAACCCATAATTTTAACAACACAATAAGTGCAATCCTAAAAATCTTAAAAGTTGAAACCATTAAATTTAAATCTTGGATCCGCCTCTGATCCCTAGCTTGTGGAGGTAGAGGTTGTTTCTGATAAACCTTTACAACAAAAATAACAACCTAGTGTAATCCACGTGTGGGGTCTAGGGAGGATAGCGTGTACGCAGATCATACCCCCACCCCGAGGATTAGAGAGGTTGTTTCCGAAAGACCCCGGCACAAGGATGAAAAAGAGGCAAAGGAACACTAACAACAACATACGTCAGGAAGACAGTGCCGGCAACCTAAGAATCAAAAAAATAAACGGAAAAGACAGTATCAATAATCAGAACAATGGAAAGGTACTAGGCAACCGGAGCAGAAAAACAGTACGAACACAATAAGTACCACTATCAAACTAAAGCAAGACACTAACAACTAGCCTAACACCCTCAACGGGGAAGAAATTTAAAAGCGCTCAACTACCTACTAGCCTACGACCTTAATACTCGCCCTCCAAACCTTCCTAGGTCATGTTCTCGGTGAGCTGGAGTCGCATCATGTCCTGCCTGATCATCTCTCCCCAGAATAATGAATAAGCCATGTTTAAAATAATGAAGACAAGAATAATAACGAGTTTTTGGCCAATATTGTCCCTTATCTTTGAGGGCAAGTCTATTTTGGTCCCTCAAAATATAACCCTGAGCATATTTAGTCCCTTAAGTATGCTAAAGTGGAGCACCTTTAGTCTCAATGACAGAATCTGCCCAAGATCAATTACGGGGTTAGTTTCGGCACTCACCATCTTTTTAATTTACTTATCGAAAATATTTTATAAACCAACACCCACTGATAGTACAGAGCCAATAAATTTAAGATTTTAATGTTGAAACTTTTACTTTTAAAAATTTCGGTTGAGTTTTCCAAAAAGAAAAGTTACAATTTGAAGAAATAAAGCTGCCAAGATCACTTCTAGGCATATTATTTAAGCAACGAATAACCACATTGTATTATCACTTTTAGCCCGCGCCAGAAACTATTTACATCTGGTAACCAAAAAAGTATATGAAATTTGTATAATTTTTGTATATTAACATACAAAATGTATATATACACAAAATAATATATAAATTTTATACATTTTTTCGGCTATTATTTTTATAGTGGTTATACAATGTCATTTTCTTATTGAAAACTAGCACAAAAGGGGATATTTTCAAGGTCAAAATATTAGAAGATATTATCTAAAAATAAGGAATTAAAGTGATAATTTGCATTATCCAATAAAAAGAGAAGAAATGTTTGCTTCAGAGCATAAGATTTGCTTCATGAATCAGAGTTGGTTAACACCGTAAATTTTTGAATACATTCTGTTAGTGAGACTAAAGGTGTTCCACTTTAGCATACTTAAGGGACTAAATATGCTCAGGCTTATATTTGAGGGACCAAAATAGACTTACCTCTCAACGATAAGGGACAATATTGGCCAAAAACTCCGATAACAACGGCAAAACAACATGCAATAAGAAAATTGAAACAAGGGAAAATAACAGGTAACAAGAAAAGATACTAATTATTACAAAATTAAAACACAACTGATTCAGCTTAAAAAGAAAATGAACCACCTTAGTTAGTTGATGAGGCATGAGAAGTGGAAGACTTAGCATAAATGAGCTGTTTTACTTGCTTAAAAGCACATTACATCCAAAACAAGATGAATTAATGAGCTGCACCTTTGTAATTGAATCTTCTAAAGATCCTAATTTGCTTAAGAGGAAACTATGATAGATGATTTTTAGAAGAGAGAGGGGGAGGTTGACTAATTTAATTTGCCCAAATTGCTTCTTTACTCTACGGAATTTCATCCACATGTATCGGATAGAGTTGGATTATTTTTCATATAAATGGAAATAGTAGAATGCGACTATAAAGCGCAGTCGTTTAATGCGACTTACAAATCGCATTCATCTATTGCGACTTCGCGAATTGTTTTTTAATAAAAGAATTACAAGAAAATACACTTCATGCCACAACAAAAAATGACTCATGTTTTTAAGTTTTACCCCACCTGGCCCATATTGTACATATTTTGAAAGCACTTGCAAATTCAAAATTTGTGTTCTTACAACCATTGCTTCTAAAAGCTATGGAGTTAATTATTTGTTCTCACAATCATTGTTTTCACTCTCTCTTTTTCTCACATCTTCTACATATGCTTCAAAGGGCCGTGTATTTTCTGTTTCTCCTCTTGTGTCACCTGCTTGCAATGTAAGAAAATTGAAGAGTAAGTCCACCATTGAAGACCATTCAAAGCTTTGCTTTTGAAAATGGGTTTTTTTGAATTTGTTAGTTGTTTGGATTGGGTGTTGTTCCAATTGATTGAAAATATCAAAAGGAGTTCAAAATTTAAATTTGAAGTGATTTGGAATAGTTTTGAGCAAGATTTGAGTTAAATTTCAGAAAAGACACAAGGAAGAAGACGCAGTCAGTTTTTTGTATAATTATGTATAATCTTGTATAATAGTGTATATGAGTGTAGAAACACACCTTATACACTTTTATACACCTTTATACAAGCATCTGAAGACAAACTTCTTCCACGATTTTCAGTTGCAATTTTTGTTCAAAACCAGTTCAAATCTCCATTAAATGACTTCAAATTTTATATACAACTTCCTTATACTATTTCTAACAAGTCTAAATAACACCCACTCTAAATTTCTCACAAAATCAAATTCGAAATTTAAACCCACATATTTAAGCTTGTTAAAAATCTAATTTTCACCACCCTAATAAATTTGGTTTGTTGAATTAATATTTGAGTCACAGTTACTGATTCGAAAATTAATTTAAAAGATTGAGTAATCTTTTTTAAAAGTTAAGTAATAATTTTGAGAACCTATTGGAGTTGGATGTTGAATCTTAGCCTATTACTTTTGGGCTAGTTGTTTGTAAATTAAAATATGGGCTATAAAATTAAAAAGTATGGAGCCCAATTATTCCAATGTGAAATTTTCCCTTTTTCAAAGCTCTAATTTCTCTTAATCTTCATTTCGGCTATCAGAAATTGCAACTGCTGAGCTATTGACACGTCTCTCCCTTTTTTGCTTCCCATATATTTTCCGTGTATTTATTTTCCATACAACTCATCTACGACTCAGATTTTTACTTATAGTTGGTTCCTCTAGGGGTGTGTTGTAATAAAATATGGGAAAATAAAGATGAGTAGCATTATACTTGGTGTTAGCTTTTTTTAGTGTTTCACCCGGAATCCGGTACTCACATTGGAGCCTGATTATATCCAGATTCACGCCGCGTGGGGTCCCATTCGAGGGAAGCGCTCCCTACAAAGGATTTTTTCATACTCAGGGCTCGAACCCGAGACCTCTGGTTAAGGGAATAGCATTATACTTGGAGTTGTAATTTACCAGGAATTATTGATGTTGGGCATATTTCTATATGTTTTGATGTTACTTTACCCATGTTTTAACCGCTTTTTGGTGTTATTTGGTGTTAAAAATGCCCAATATGTGTTAATTATTAGTTTTATGGCTAATTAAGTTATGTGTGATGATTTAGGATGTTTAGAGTGCAAAAATATGAAGAAAAGATGCCCCAACTAGAGGAGAAGAGAGTGCATGCGTCGCATCTAACATTGGAAAGAAGGCTAGTTGGTGCACCCTTAACAGTGAAGTCGCGCCATAGCATCTGCCTTAGCATCCGCACTTGGGCATAACAAAGATGGAGGAACAAAGGGTGGATGCGAAGTATCCACCCTAGCATGTGAAGCTGAAGAAGTGGAAGCTGAGGAAGCATTACCCCAGCATCAATCCCTGAAGCTGAGTCGGATTTAGGAAAAGGAAAAGTTTGGCCCACGACTTTTGTACGCAATATATAGGCCAAAAACGCCTCTTTTAGATCATCTAACACACTTTTGGACAGACTTTTGACCTAGGGAGAGCACAGAGCCGCCGTGGAGGCGGGGTTTCATTTTTTCTTCCACCAAACTTAGTAATTTTTATATTTCTTTGTATGATGTATTGTTTGGCTACCATGTCTATGTGGAGCTAAACTTCATGTTCTAGGGTTGTGGTTCTTTCATGACTATTGTTATTCGAATATTGATTTTAACTTCTTAGTTTATCATATTGGTTTATTTATTCAATCATGCTCTTAATTATTTGATTGCTTGATCACCAATTGAATACTATCTATGAATCTAGAGTTGAATCTAGATTGAACATAGGATTGAGTAGAGCGAGTTCTTGAACCTGGGCATCGGGAACGGATTCGCGGTTAGGATAGACATATACCTAATTGCCTTGCTTGGTTGATTTATAGGAATTATAAATGCGTTCTTGTTAGTTCTAATTCCATAGACATATAGGCGTTAGGTTAGCTTGAATAGGCGAGTAAGAACTCGACAGATTCTTATGAGTAATATCAACCCTATTAACCAATAAACTAGATAAATTAGCTAGTCAACTCAATTGAAGAATACAATAGGAATGTTAGATAGTACATGACCCTAGATTCTTTTCATTACATTGATATTATAAAAATTTGCTTTTCCCTTATTCAGAGTTCACTATTTGTTTTTCTTTATTTTAATTAGTTTAGAATCAAATATTTCTAGGTTTAATTCTTGTTTAGATAAGTAGGATAGCCTAATTTAGTTAATAGTTAATCATAAGTTCTCTTGGGTTCGACATCCGACTTCTAGTCACTTTATTACTTGACGATCGCGTATACTTGCGAGTGCATTTGGCCGCAACAATTATGCAATGTTGTTCCACAAATCATAGCTTTTTAATTGAGAAATTGCATGTTTTATAGTATTTGGGGATGTTCTGCTCCAAGTTATTCAGTTGATAGTTTGCTGACAAATAAAGATTGTGTCTTTTTTTTGTTTTTGTTGTGAGAGAATCATCTTTTGAGTCTTTGGACATAAGAATTTTTTTACTTTTTTTCGAAATCAGTGTTCGGCCAAAAAAATTTCAATTTTCACTTGAAGATGAATTTTGAAAATTTTCGAAAATTTGAAACACTCCAAAAAGCTGCTTTTTAAAATTTTCACTCAAATAACTCACAAAAATTCAAAAATAACCCAAAATTCTATTCACGTTGATAAATGATGAAAAGTACATATTTTTGAGTATATTTGCATATTAATTCTTGTGTGAATCGCGGGAGATTAAATGATTTTTGAAGTGAAATATACTCATTAGGTGTTTCTTATTTGTAGGAATGAGCTTGAACGATAATGGAACAAAAGATATCAAATTCGATACAAAAGGAAGAAATTGAGGGATTGGGAGCTCGTTTATTGTGGTGCGTGGCACGAAGACGGATGCGGAAAAGGAGAAAAGTGAAGGCACAAAACAACGAAGCGAAGAAAAGGCACGGATCGCTTCGCGAAATGGAAGAATGTCAAAAGCTGGATTCGCATCAAAGTCTGCGTCTAGCGCGAAGGCGAATGCGGATTCCAGCTTCTCCCATCCGAAGTTGGATTGAAAAATTTCGCCCCTCATCAACCCTAAGTGATATAAATACATCTTAAAATACAAATTTGAGGGGAGGAGACACTACTTTAGGGTTAGACAACACCCTTGGAGGCAAGAACATGCTAGGACCAAAGATATCCAAACACAACTCTAATTTCAAATACCATTTTTCACTTGAAAATAATAAAGAAATAACCCGATTAGCCGCCCACTCAGTCTCTTAAACTAAAAATAGTCACCTGATGTATAATATATGTATAATTCATGTTTAATATGTGTATAATCAATGCATAATCTATGTAGATGGCTAGAAAAAGTAAATTAAGAATATAACCGGCTATTTGCGTAAATATCCCAAAAAACATTTCATTTTTTTTGGAATTTTACAATTCTTATGTCCAAACGCCCACTTTATCTAACAGCATTTTAGTTAAAGGTTTTAACTTTTATAAACTTCTAGGTTAGCTTCCTATAGAATCCAGGGGCGGATGTAAGGCATTGGTACCGGGTTCAACTGAACCCAGTACTTTTGGCGCGGAACATAAATTTATGCGTAAAAATTCAATAATATTGCAATATATAGCAATATGAACCTATAACTTTAAAAATACAATGGGTTCAATGCTAAAAACTTTATAGGTTGAACCCATAAAACTTAAATTCTTGATCCGCCTCTGATAGAATCATAACATGTAGTTAATAATTTCTGCTAGTTTTCTTGACGGTTCAATGCTTTTAAGTTAACCTGTTTATACATCAACCTCTCCTTCATTTTGGGAATTCTACAAAATGGTGGAGGATTTTTTATATCAGCTCATTTGCAGCTTATATTGTATCCCCTAAAAAATTGATGAACCTGATATTAATTGGATTAATTATAAGATTCCCATTCTAAGAATTTTAAAGGAGGTCTTCAAGCACAAAATTGGGAGGTGAAAGATGAGAAGAGAAAATTTCCATAGCTCCCAAGCTTTTTGACTAGTGGTAAGAGTTCATCGTGTGATCTGTGGGTTAGGCGCATGCACATCACCGGTTCAAACCATGCCATTGATAAAAGCTTGATATTTAAGCGGAGAAAGAAGAGGGACAAACCCATTATTCTCAAAGTTCTGACCTATGCATCATTGGTCCTTGGAGATTTTTTGGTTATTTAAAAAGAATTAGTAAAGAGAAGAAGAAAAACAACAACAATATACTGAACAATGAGGAGTTTCGGGAGAGTAATGTATACGCAGACCTTACTCCTACCTCGATGAGGTGGAGAGATCATTCAACCGTCAAAATATTGAGATGGCAATGTGTTCAAGGTATCCCCGTCACTATTATGGGCACCACTATTCTCACGGAGATCTGCTAATAATGCTAGAGGCATCAACTTCCCGCGGTGGAACGACTCCTTTTCATGATGGGAAGATGTCCTTGAAGCTAGCTAGCAAATGCAGCTCAGATTCTTGACATGATACAGGTTCACCTTATTTGCTTTTCATTTTCCCTATAAATCTCGTGCAAATCCTTAGTAGCTCGGATCTTGGTTGCCTGTGGTGGGCAAGTTGCTCTTTTGCCATCAAATATTCTAATGTAAGACAGTTCTAATAGAAATAGTATGTGACCTTGTAAATCAAATTTCTCGTTCATTTGGAATCAGTCATCATCAGAGGGTCTATCAGAAACATCCCCTCTACCTTCGTAAGGTAGGGTTAAGATTATATATACACCACCCTTTCCAGACTCTACTTGTGAGATTGCACTGAATTTGTTGTTGTTGTTGTTGTTGTTGTTGTTGTTGTTTGTATCAGGCATGAATGATGCTCTCATCTTTCTTTTGAATCTACTTGGCTGAACACATAGACAGCCCTGCCCAAAAATTTAGATACCTAATAAGCTAGGGTTCGACTTATTGACTTGATATATGTTGCTGAAAATGAGCCTATTAACACGTATATAACAAATTCTAAACAAACTAAAGTGTGTGGGAAAAAATGGAATTTTCCTGGAGAAAACTCCAATCTTTCTAGCAAAACGCGTTCAATTGGGTGGGAGATGCATGACCTGTAATTGTATTGGAAAAAATTGTATTTAAATATAAAGGTGACGTGTCGAATACGTGTCAGAACACGTGGACTGGTCAAATGGTCAAAGAATTACAACTAGCCAAGGGGCACGAGTTGCAACAGATACGAGCAAATGGCAGAGGAAGAGGCACGACAGGAATACAAATAACTCAGCACCCGTACCTATCTGAGAATCAAAAGGAATGAATCTAACAATAGAAAAGAGTGCAAATACGGCATTTAATAGGCATTAAATGTGGAATAAGTTAGAGAATTTGTATTAAATATAATGATTATGTAACGTAGCATTAAATGTCTTTAATTACTCATAATAGCCTCATTATGATTTGGACAAAACGTATATCTCCAAGATATCTATAAAAAGGAGACATCTGGTCAATTGTAAGGACACGAAATACTATTGATATAAACTTTGGTTTACTTGTTTTTCTCTTGATTACTCTCTTGTTACCTAAATTACGTCCTTCTATATACTCTTTTGATTATCAGTAACCCGTGTTCTTCTAAATTCTAGCTTTGACTAAAATTTTATTTTTTGGTTAAAAAAATAGGTTCCGTTATCGGGAATCTGATAATCTATTTTCTTTTCGCTTACTTTTCCTTGTTGCATCAACTATGTCGAACAAAAATGACAACATCCAAGGAAACCAAGAAAACCAGATAAACCAACAACTTCAGAGAGACCCTCAGGATAATAACGCACTGATTATTTCTCCACAAGGCTCTTCTCGGCGATCTCGTGAAGGTACTCCTGTGGGATCTCATACTGATGGACAGGCTCAATTCAAAAATGTTGAAGCTATGGATGAGGCTTTGCAAAAACTTATTACCGCACAGGTCAATAAAGTCGTTCAGGCCTTGGTTAGCCAGTTACCTACTGCACCCCCCACACCTACTCCAAATAACAACACTCTGGAGAACCCTCATTCCGGGCTTGTTAATTCAGGCAACGGTGGAACCCCCAGTGAATCGCAGGATGGAGAACCAGGTAATTTAGTTAATTTAAATTTACAAAACTTGGTGGTACTAACCTTGCAGAAACAGCTCAAGGAGCAAAGTGAGCGCATAGAGCAGATACCCGGAGTGACGCCCATAATCAAAGGGGTAGATATGGATAGATATTCACAACAACCCTAGAAGCCTAGTGCTGCTCCACTCCCAATTCTAAAAAAGTTCAGAATGCCTGATATTCCAAAATATAATGGAACGACAAACCCACGAGATCACGTGACTGCATTCACGACGGGTGTAAAAGGCAACGATTTGACTAAGTAGGAGATTGAATCAGTATTAGTCAAAATATTTGGTGAAACTCTCACCAAAGGAGCGGTAACATGGTATTCTCTTTTACCCGAAAATTTTATAAATTCTTTTGCTGAGCTTGTAGATTCTTTCATCAAAGCACACTCGGGAGATCAAAAAGTAGAGAAAAGAATGGAGGATATTTTCAAAATCAAGCAAGGGGACTCAAAACTGCTTAAAGAGTTTGTGGACAGATTCCAACATGAAAGAATGACATTACCACGTGTACCAGCTAATTGGGCAGCTATAGCTTCACAAGCAATTTGAATGAAAAAAGCTCAGAAGCTACGAGGCGACTCAAAGAAAGCCTTCGTGAATTCCCAGCTACAACGTGGAATGACGTTTACACCAGGTATAGCACGAAGCTGAGGATAGAAGAAGATATTATTCCACTACTTCAAAAAGAAGAAAAGGTAAGTTCAAGACGTGCAGAGACCGAAAAAAGATCCAGCAAGAACAGGTACGAGCCTTACATGGGACCTGCGGGAAGAGACTCACGATCAAAGCAGGATAATCAAAGGTATGATCACAGATCAAGAAATAGAGAATCAGGTTCTTCATCAAAATTTAGGAACGAGCGAAATAACTATGAGGCACGAGATGATGATAGAAATTTGGAGGCGAGATTCGGTGGTTACAACTTCAACGTCAGCACCTCCGAGCTCGTAGATGTTTTGAGAAGTATGGGAGATAAGGTACGATGGCCAAAGGAAATGAGATCGAACCCAAACAGGCACAACCCTGACCATTGGTGCGAGTTTCATAATGACCACGGATATAAAACAGCAGATTGCAGGTTTTTACAAAGTGAGGTGGATCATTTATTAAAACAAGGGTACCTTACTGAGTTGTTTAGTGAGAAAGGCAAGCAAGCTTACATGAAGAACAGGCAGGAGCCTCCAAAACCACCTTCCCCCAAAAGAACTGTCAACGTTATAAGTGGAGGTGAAGACGTCAAGGGTATATCATATACAACAGCTAACAAAATTTCCAAAGTAACAATTACCTAAGGGAAACGGGTGCGGCATGTTTTAGTGGAAGACAACATTACATTTAATGATGCAGATGCAGATGGAGTATTAACCCCTCATAACGACGCATTGGTAATATCTTTAATTATACATAATACTAATGTGAGACGAGTTTTGATTGATCCAGGTAGTTCCGTGAACATTATTTTACTGAGAGTATTACATGAGATGCAAGCTAAAGATAAAATGATACCAAAGGCGCATACTCTAATTGGATTTGATAATTCTAGTGTCCTCACGAAAGGAGAGGTAACACTCACCACATTCGCTGAAGGAGTCGTTAAATATACAAAGTTCCAGGTGGTAGATATAGAGATAGCTTACAACATGATTCTTGGGAGACCATGGATCCATGAAATGGATGTTGTTCCTTCAACCTTGCATCAAGTTATGAAATTTCCATCGCCATGGGGAATCTGTCAAATTCGGGGAGATCAACATACAGCCAGGGCTATCAACTCTGTTATAGATACAAGCACGAGAAATGAAGGTAAATAGCAATCACAGAAGACAGTTGAGGTCACCACAACACAAACCTCAACTGAACAAGGGCAAATAGATGTAGATTCAAGGCCTGATACCATTCAAGAATCAGAAGAGAATGAAAATATCAAAATAACAATAGAGGAATTAGAGTCTGTCATGTTATTTGCTCAATAGCCTGATAACAAAGACTGTGTTGGAGCCAATCTTAGCCAAGGTATGAGACGTAAGTTAATTGAATTTTTGAAAACTAACGTGGATTGTTTCACTTGGTCGCATTCTGACATGATAGGAATACCCCGGAGGTGATGACCCATAAACTAAATGAAGATCCATCATACCCTTCTGTCAAGCAAAAGAAAAGAAAGCAAGGAACTTTCAAGAATCAGGTGATTCAGGAAGAAGTCCAAAAATTGCTAAAAATTGGTTCTATTCGTGAGGTAAAATATCCTAACTGGTTAGCTAACACTGTTGTAGTTCCAAAGAAGAACGATAAGTGGCGGGTTTGTGTAGATTACACAGATCTTAATAAAGCCTGTCCTAAAGATTCTTTTCCACTACCACACATAGATCAATTGATTGATACAACTGCAGGTCACGAACTATTAAGTTTTTTAGATGCATATTTAGGTTATAATCAGATTAAAATAGATCCGGGAGATGAAGAAAAAACTTCATTCATAACAGACAGGGGGACTTACTGTTATAAGGTAATGTCCTTTGGTATGAAGAATGCAGGTGCAACGTATCAGAGGTTAGTTACCAAAATATTTCAAGAGCATTTAGGAAAGACTATGGAGGTATATATAGATGATATGCTTGTTAAAACTCAGTATTCAAAAGATCACATATCACACCTATCTGACACATTTTTAATTTTGCGCAAATTTAATATGAAGTTAAATCCCGAAAAATGTGCGTTTGGCATTGCATCAGGCAAGTTTTTGGGTTTTCTCCTTTCTAACCGTGGTATTGAAGTAAATCCTGCACAGATCAAGGCCATTGAGGAAGTCCCTGATATACTTTCAAACAAGAAAGAAGTTCAAAGATTAACAGGGAGAATTGCAGCCTTGAGAAGATTCATTTCTAAATCATCAGAGAAGTGTTTCAAATTCTTCTCAGCCCTTAAGAAGCAGGATCATTTCGAATGGAATGAGGAATGTCAACAGACACTCAAGAATTTGAAAACGTACTTATCAAATCCACCTTTACTGGCAAAACCAAAGGCTGGGGAAAGACTACTTATTTACCTTGCTGTTTCGGAAGTTGCGGTAAGCGCTGTTTTGGTTCGAGAAGAACAAGGTAAACAATCCCCTATCTACTATGTTAGTAAATCTTTTTTAGATGCGGAGACACGGTACCCTCAGTTAGAAAAACTTGTACTTGCATTAATCATGGCATCTAAAAAGTTAAGACCTTACTTTCAGTGTCATCCTATTGCCGTAGTAACGGCCTACCCTTTACGTAATATATTACATAAACATGAGCTATCAGGTAGGCTAGCTAAGTGGGCAATAGAGTTGAGTGAATACGAAATCACGTACCAACCTAGAACTGATACAAAATCACAAGTGTTAGTTGATTTCGTGGCCGATTTTAGCCAAGAGATGCAACTAGAAGCAGAAAAAGAATTACAGGTATTCAATGGGGCTAACCCGGAAACTTGGACTTTATTCACTGATGGCTCATCTAATGTAAAAGGTGCAGGTTTAGGGATTGTCTTGGTACCACCTATGGGTGAGACCATTCGACAAGCTATTAAGTGTCACTCTATAACTAACAATGAAGCGGAGTATGAGGCTATGATTGCAGGTCTAGAATTGGCACGAGAGCTTGGCATAAATCAGATTATAATTAATAGTGATTCGCAACTTGTGGTTAATCAAATGCTGGGGACTTATGCAGCTAGGGAAGCAAGAATGCAACAATACTTAGAAAAGGTACGAGAATTGATAAAGCAATTTCAAACCTGGAAAATTATACAAACACCAAGGGATGAAAATGTTGAAGCAGACGGCCTAGCTAACCTCGCATCTGCAGCTGATGTGGAAAGCGATGCAAACACCTCAGTTATACATTTGTTTCATTCAGTTCTCGATCCTGATAAGAATGAGGTAAATTTTAATAATTTAACTTAGGATTGGAGGAACGAGATTGTTGCTTTTTTTCAGTATGGTACCATCCGTGATGATAAGAAGAAAGCTCATGCGCTTCGAAAGAAGGCTGCTCGGTACTGCTTAAAGTAAGGCAATCTGTATCGTAAAATGTTCGGTGGTCCCCTAGCAAGATGCCTCGGACCTTCACAAACGGGGTATGTAATGAAAGAAATACACGAGGGACATTGCGGGAATCACACAAGAGGAAGGTCATTGATAAGAAACATAATTAGGGCAGGTTATTACTGGCTTAAAATGGAAAAAGAAGCAGAAAGTTTTGAGGCCAAATGTGATAAATGTCAAAGGTACGGTAATAATATGTGTAGACCTGCAGAATTATTACATCCGGTCATTTCCCCATGGCCATTTATGAAATGGGGAATGGATATCGTGGGTCCATTACCACAAGCAAAAAGACAGGTAAATTTTTTGCTTGTACTCACTGATTATTTTACTAAATGGGTGGAGGCAGGAGCATTTAAATAGGTGTGAGAAAAGGAAGTCAAAGATTTTCTTTGGCAGAATATCATATGCCGATTCGGTGTACCAAAGGAGATCGTGTGTGATAATGGTCCTCAATTTATTGGAACACAAATCATAGAATTCTTTCAAAGTTGGCAAATTAAAAGGATTACGTCAACACCTTATCATCCGGAGTGTAATGGGCAAGCAGCATCAACGAACAAGGTTATTATCAATAATTTAAAGAAACGATTAGAGGAATCAAAAGGTAACTGGCCCGAATTGTTACCTGGAGTTTTATGGGCATATCGCACAACTACAAAAACAAGTACATGAGAAACACCATTTTCATTCGTTTATGGAGCTGAGACTTTAATTCCAGTTGAGATAGGGGAACCAAGTACGCGGTTCACATAGGCGACCCAAGAATCTAATGACGAGGAGATGCGGGTCAATCTAGATTTACTCGAGGGGAGGAAAGAAGCTGCATTGATAAGAATGGCAGCACAAAAGCAAGTCATAAAACGATATTACAACCGAAAAGCACGCCTCAGATTCTTCAAAGTGGGGGACTTCGTGCTTAAAAAGGTTTTTCAATCCGCAAAGGCAGCTAACGTGGGTAAATTAAGTCCAACATGGGAAGGACCCTATAGAGTTCGTGATATTGCAAGCAAGGGAGCATATGAGCTGGAGACAATGGATGGCAAGATACTACCTTCACATTGGAATGCTGTTCATTTGAAGAGATATTATTTTTTAAAAATACCCACGGTCAGGTATTACTATTTCAAATTTAATTTTTGAATTGTTAAAATTTACTAACGATTTTAGATTATAGGCAAAAAGCTAACCTGTACTAAATGATGAGTCACGACCTGTAAGGCACACGAAATAACCGAAAATTCCTTGCCTAGGGTTACAATTATTCTGATAGAAATTCATACAGGTTAAGTAGTCTTCATCTAAAATATCACCTCCGAGTCCCGTATGTTTTTCCTTTTCAGGAAAAGGACCAAATGAGAAAATCTATCAAGTGCTCGAGGCTTCATGCTTCAACACTCAAACACTTGGGGGACTACATAATATACACAGATATGTGTATAAAGAAGGCAAAGAAGATTAAGAAAAATCAAGCCTAAAAGAGTCAAGTGCAGAGTAAAAGTCACAAGGTCACGAGATGAAGCCACGAGCTAAGGCCAAAGAAAAACCTCACTATAGTTAGGGTAAAGGCTATGTACTTAAACGGGTTATAAGAAAAAACCCCGTGTCTATTATTCTTCTTTTGAAAAAATCTGTTACAAGAAAAACAGTTACGAAAAAGTTATATATGTAATTCAAATCCATGTAAAGTATTATTCAAAACTTGTCAAAGTTATTTCAAAGAAACATGTGTGTTCCTATTTCTTTTATCGTATGGTAACACCATTATGAAGTTGAGACGTCTTCTTCATTAAGTGTCGAAATATAAAAGGGCCCTCTTTTATAAAACTCATGTTTAATTAGTTAGTCATGAGATTAACAGAAGCATTTTCGAAGAACAAAAATTCGAATTATTCTATAAGTCCTTAAAAATAAAGGCAAGAATAAATCAAACAGAAGTTTAAGATAATAACATGAAAAACTTCTTAATATCTAAAAACTGAAGACTAAGTACGAACTTAGTCATAAAACTATGAAATAGTTTATACAAATTACCCCATAAAAGACTTGGGGACTTGCATTTCCAAATCCAACCCTCAAATGAAACTAAGGGTTTGATTACAATTTTCTAAAATAAAAACAAAAACAAAATCATTCAAATGATTAAAACTGGTCACTGAGAAGTTTGCGAAACTAAAGCAGGAGCATCAATAGCAGTGGGCTCAATTTGGGCAGGTACATCAACAGATGCGGTTTCAACTTGGTTTGCAGCAACAAGCTCGATTGGGCTTGAAAGAGTTGGGATACTCGTATCAGCTTCAACATTTACGGGAGCTTCAACCACGGGAGAAGGGAAGTCCTGAGTTTGCTGAGCTTTTTCAATAGTTTCATTGATCTTAGCTAACTCCAACTCCAGGTTGAAGTTTTCTTGGCCAATTTTAATTAGGGTATCTCGACGTGAATTCAAAAATGCCCAACTTACCTCAATAGCAGATTTTTCTTCAAGGGTCTCATAATCCTTTTCCCAATCAGCAATCTCATTCTTTAGCTCTTCATTTTCAGCCAAGGCGGAGTTGTAAGAGGCTTGAAGAGAGGCATGTGAGCTCTCTAAAACACGAACCTTGTCAGCAGAGACTCGAACGTCTTCTTGTGCTTTAGTTAAGCTTTGCACGAGTTCCCCAGCGTAAACTTCTTTTTGACACAAAAGAGCCTTCAACTCTCTGTTCTCTTCACTGGCTTTAGATAGTTGCTCTGAGAAGGAAGATTCGAGACGTTCTTTGTCTTTTTCTGCTTGGCTTGAGGAAGCCTTTGCAACCGCTAACTCTGAAGTTAAAGTCCGCACCTGCTGTTCTAGGGTACTCTTGCCTTCTTGTAAATCTTCCATATCAATTTGTGCACTCTCAAATTGTTCCTTCCAATTGATCGCCTCCAATTGAGAATCACGTGCTACCTTCTCTAAGAAAGGGATTCTGCTCATAGCTTCTGTGCCGATAAGATTGGCCTAAAAAAGGGAAAGGAAATAAGAATATAAGAATCCCAAAGATAAATTTTTTTATAAGGTAAAGAAAGGAGAGAAGGAAAGTACCTTCAAAGTGGCATACACGATATCATTCATTATAGTCAGGGAACTATGGCTCTCCAGCTTTGCTTTTTCAATTGGACCGATTAAAGGTTCTAGCCATACGTCTGTCTGACCTGACTTCCTCAAAAGGCTGCTATCAGCAGGAACTTCAATGGTTACCCTCCTTATAGCGGCACTTCTACTTGAAGAGCCCGCTTCTGTATGGTGAACGATAGGAGGGGGAGTTGTTGAAGGAGGAACAGTATAAGAAGGAACAGAAACAACCGGGGTTGGTAAGGAAGGAATCACAGGCACGGAAGTTAAGAAAGAAGATAAGGGTATTTCATCTAAAACAGGCCCTAAACTTCCACTGCCAAAACCACTAAAGAAAAGTTGATCAATAGATTCATGGGTATCATGGGGAGTGACATCATCGTCAGGAATTATTATTGGGGTTTCAACAGGTTCGGTAAGAGGAACAGAAAGACGAGGGGAAACTTCAACTTCGTCATCAGAGACGATGCATCTCCTAGCTCATGGCCTCGTCACCAAGGAACCCCCATCTTCCTCTTCTTTAGAGTATCTTTCTTCAACAGTTTTCCTTTTTGTAGAAGAAGAACCCAAGACTATTTATCGGGCTCTTTCTAAAGAGATACGGGTTCCTGAAGGAGTACGGGTTCCCGAAGAGATACGAGAGGCCGCAACTGCTTCAACAGTAACTCCTTGAATAGAAAATCCTGAAAAAGAAGGATGGAAGTTAGAACCATAATGAAAAATATATACATGCGTGAAAGATGAAATAAAAACTCTTACGGCAACCACGAAAATTGGGAATATTTTCAAAAGTGTTTTCCAAGACCTACCATCTATTGGTGCGGCCTTCAGCAATTTATCTACCCAACCACGAAAATTGGGAATATTTTCCACCACTCCTATGGTTGCTAAAAAAAGGGAGGAGCAAAAATTAGAGAAGTTGATAAACTTGAAGGAAAAAGGTACGATATGGATAAAAGACTTACGTGCAAAATTCCACTTCTCAAGGAAGGGAACGTTATTCTCACCCACTAAACCAACAGTGGGGCAAGCAACAAATCGGGCGTACCAGCCACGATCTTTGTCATCTTTAGGGCTCAATAAAACCCTCTTACTCCTAGCCACTAGGGTAAAAACGCCATTACGGAAAAGTCTAGGGGAGTAAAGATGAATCAGGTGAGGAAAAGTAAAGGAGACGTCAGTCAAATTGGTTAAATGCCTCAAACAGGCAACATCCCTCCATATGATTGGGCCAATTTGACCCAAACAGACATTAAAGAAGCGGCAAAATTCAAGAATAGCTAGGTCAATAGCTGGTTTGAACCCTAAAGTGAAAGGGTATGTATAAACAAAAGAGAACCCAGTCAAGTAAGAAGAAATTCTCTGATTTGGATTAGGGATAATAATTGGAAAATTATTACTCCAATAACAGTCTTTGCGAACTACAGGAGTCAAAACTTCTGTAATTTGAGTGGGGTAAGCGTCAGCACGGTCTAAGGCGGAAACCTGGTTTCTAAGAGATTCCCTATCATGGTGAAAAGATAATTCTGTAGGGACTATCTCCTCTACTAAAGGTTCACTTAATGGTTCAGAAGGTTCTTTATCCCTAGAAGAAGATCTATGAGAGAAGGAACCTCTGGTTCTGGAAGAAGAACCAGAACTAGGAGAAGGTATAGATGAGCCACCACCACGAGTAGACCCTAAGCTACAAAGTCTACCTCCCCTTCTATGTCTAATGGGGGCATTAGGGAAGGTATCAATAATGGGAACTCTCCTAGGGTTAGAATTTGGTGAAGACATGACGAAGGAGAAGAATGTAAGGGATTAAGTGTTCAATAAGCTTTATGTGGTAAAAGACAAGGAGAGAAGTTATATTTATATTAAAACGCCACCGCCAAAGGTAAAAGTGCAGTGATGGAAGGACCATAATAATGATAACTGGCACTTCATGAATAGTGGAGCCGTAAAAAGCCTTGAAAAAGCGCTGCAAAACTGCAGAATTAATGAAAAAAAGACACGTGTACGGAGCATTAAATGGAAGCGACAATTGAAGCGTCAATTTTGTCATAGCATTAATGGTGACAAAAATTTTCTTTTAATGAAATCCACTTCCCAAATATTCAAACTGATGAATAAATGGAAAGTGGGGGGGACTATCTATATTTGGAAAAATTGTATTTAAATATAAAGGTGACGTGTCGGATACGTGTCGAAACACGTGGACTGGTCAAATGGTCAAAGAATTACAACTAGCCAAGGGGCACGAGTTGCAATAGATACGAGCAAATGGCAGAGGAAGAGGCACGGGCAGGAATACAAATAACCCAGCATCCGTACCTATTTAAGTCATTTATGTCTGAGAATCAAAAGGAATGAATCTGACAATAGAAAAGAGTGCAGATACAGCATTTAATAGGCATTAAATGTGGAATACGTTAGAGAATTTGTATTAAATATAATGATTATGTAACATAGCATTAAATGTCTTTAATTACTCATAATAGCCTCATTATGATTTGGACAAAACGTATATCTCCAAGATATCTATAAAAAGGAGACATCTGGTCAATTGTAAGGACACGAAATACTATTGATATAAACTTTGGTTTACTTGTTTCTCTCTTGATTACTCTTTTGTTACCTAAATTACGTCCTTCTATACACTCTTTTGATTATCAATAACCCGTATTCTTCTAAATTCTAGCTTTGACTAAAATTTTATTTTTTGGTTAAACAGTAATGCCACCAAGTCATGTTCAATAGGCACATTTTCAACTACATAAGGCGTTCAATAGCTAGGTTGGACCTCAATATTAGGTTGGACCCCTACATTTTCGACTACATAAGGCGAGCCCTCTGTTGTGGCAGTTTTAGTTTGCAGTCATCTTTACCATGCTGATTGTTTGGAAGAAAGAACACTGAACACACCATGATGATGTAAGAGATCCACCCTGCCCAATTTGTCTTGGGGCCTGATTGAGTAGGTTCGCTTTTGTACCTGAATAACGATAATCTCAGATACGGATCTAGGATTTTAAGAAGTGAGCATAGTCTACTATATATATATATATATATATATATATATATATATATAGTTCGAGTCCAAGGCAGGATGTATTATAAGTTTATTCTTTTCTCATCTGCAGCGGTGTTATCAAAAGCGAAAAGTATAAAAAAGCTCTGAGGCCATCGGGGCTTTAAGCCCAAATCACAAATAAAGTGTGAGTTTTAATGCAAAAAGGAGCAAAGGGAGAAAACAATGCAAATATGAATATGTAGACCATGATTGTTAATTATAAGCATGAATAAAAGTATGTGGACAACGAAATTGAAAAAAATTACGACAAAGTTAAATATCACTTGTTCATTGTCGCCTCCTCACGATTATGTTCATTGACAAAGAAAATTATGTCTTAGAGCATTGACGATGATACTGAAGCGCCCACTAATTAGCAACGTCATCAAGCACCCAACGTATTTTGCGCCTCGCTTTAGGGCTTAAGCGTGCCTTTAACAACAGTGATTGTAAGGGAATGGAGCTGACGAGGAATCAAGAATTAGTTAGCTTATGTATAAACTATTCAGTGTTTTCTCTGTAAATATTTATAATGTATTCTAATCTTAGAATTGAGGTCATGTTAAATGTAAATCAAGAGATTATACGAATTATATCCATACTTAGTGTAGCAATGAGTATAAAGTGCTACTGTTAGAAAACTGATTTATGACATACTGTTAAGTACCAAAAGTTTAAAGAGTATTCTTAATAACATGCTCTTAAGAAACTGATTACTAACCAGCAATAATCAAAGGCGAATCCAAGATTGTTGGGTTTTTATCTAATTAGATAAGAGGTGTGAATAAGAAATGAAGGAAAAAAATTTGGAGGAAAACGAAAAATTTGAAGTATTTCCTTTACTAATGCACTTTGTTCCTCATCGGAAAATGGAAAGAAAATCTTTGTGCTTATATAGAGGAGCACATCTTCTAGCTCTTAAAGAGTTGAGAAGAAGTGGTGCCTCGCGCCGCCGTAGTTGCCCTTGCCAGTGGCGAAGCCAGGAATTTTATTTAGGATGTTCAAACTTGAACCTTCTAATTTTTAATTGGACTGCATTTTTAAAAATATGTTATATACCTCTAAAATCCAATATTTTACCTATATATAAATTGTAGTTTTTCGACGAAGGGTGGTCAACTATGTAGCTTTGCCCCTGGTCGTCGTTCGCTCGACTTCGGGAAATGGTATCTCATGTGAACAGGTACCTTCACACCTATTCAATCCAGGCAGTTTGGCTCTAAATTAAGAGGCTTGACCTCACTTTTTCACCACCGAGAATCTGCATTCCTTAAGGAAACACAGTTTTCTGTTGGGCTCGAAACTTTTATTTATTTTGTTTCTGCTTCTGTTTTATTCTATTTTTTGCAGAAATTATTTTCGAACACAGGTTGACAACAAAGATTTCATGAGTTTGGATTCAAAATTCTACCGCACCCCATCAAATTTACTTGGTTTTAAATATATTATTTGTACTTATATAATAAAGTTTAAGGCAAAGCTACTGAATTAAGATAAACTCATTGCGTGTTCACTAAATAAAATAGACAGATCGATAATGTATATGAATCTGAAACTTAAAGTAAGTAGCGTACGTATGCATGTGTGTGTAAACACACACAACATCCTGCAATATATTGAACTTTCTTATATTTTCATGTTTTTGTCCGTTATTTGCAAAAATACAAAATACTGAGTGCACGTTTTAAATCTTTATATTATTGTAAAAAAGAAGTTGGGGTTATAGGAGGTCTGGTTAATAGGATGAGTATACGTTAAAATTTGTTCAACAGAAATCTGCATGTTTTTTCCTAATATAAAATATACTTACTTTTTTTTTTCAAATTAATCAATTTTTGCTTCTTATATTGAATATATAGTTTAAGAAAAAGGAGATAGAAAACTTAAATTAGAAAAATACAGCTCAATTAACTTGGCTATGGCCCATGGAAACTATACCATATATAGAGGAAGATTATGAATAATTCATTGAAAATGAATGCACACACTTGTCAAAGCAAATGGTGGACACCAACTTGCATGGCCTTAACAATTGTTTAGGAGATAATGTCTAATTTTTAAAATTCCATTACACACCACTTCAAAAATGTACTACCTCCATTCTAATTTATGTTGAATGGTTTGACTCGACATAAAATCTATATATATATATATAAAGAACGATTTTTAAGATTTGTGATGATAAACATGTCATAACGTTTTCTTTAAAACTTTTGAAACTTGTGATCTTAAACATTACATAACATGTGTGTGGCTTTAGAAACTTCTATTTAAGGGTAAAATGAGACGTTTAAAATTAAATTATTTTTAAATTTAGAATGTATTATTTTTGGAACACACTAAAAGAAAATAATGCCTTTTTTTTACCGTTTCACTCGATATTTGATACTTCCTTTGGGGATCTGACTAATCTAGATTCAGATACTTCTAATTAAGAGGCAAGTGAGCCTATATATCTTACCACAATCTTGATCGTAGAAATAGTATGAGTCCGTTTGGACATAAAAAAAAAATCCCTTTTTTCCAAAAAAAAATTTACTTTTTTTTTTTAAATCAACGTTTGTTTATAAAAATTTTAAATTTCACTTGTAGATGCATTTTGAAAAATTTCGAAAGTTTGAAAAACTCCAAAAACCTATTTTTCAAAATGTTCACTCAAATCACTCACAAAATTTCAAAAATAACCCAAAATTATATTCATGTCCAAACACAACTCTAAATTTTAAATAGAGTAAAGACCTAAAAATGTCACTCAACTTTCAGAAATGGTCTATCCATGCCATCCGTTAAAAAAATGCTCATTTCATGCTACTGCCGTTACACATTTGGTTCATCCATGCCATTATTGACTAACAGTTCAATTTTTATTTGGCACATCCATGCCACTGCCGTTAGTCAATAATGGCATAAATGGGCCAAATAAAAATTGAGTCGTTAGTCAATAATAGCATGAATGGGCCAAATGTGTAACGGCAGTGGCATGAAATGAGCATTTTTTTAACGGATGATATAAATAGACCATTTCTGAAAGTTAAGTGTCATTTTTAGGTCTTTTCCGTTTTAAATATCATTTTCACTTGAAAAAAAATTTCACCCTGTTTTTAAAATTTTACAATTCTTATGTCCAAACGGCCACTATGTGTGGAACATAGAGAATAAAAAAAAAATACTATCGACCAGTAAAAATATGGTAAAATAAATGTTCAATATTTATTAAAATAAATTTTCGAATCTGCCCAAAATGCGAATCCAACGCCAATAAAATCCTCTAAACACTGCCACCAAATATGTCCCAAATGGCATCATTCGAGTATCTAAAAATAGCACCATTCTCCATATCTCTCTCTTCTCTGTCCTTTCATTAACAGAAAAAAACCAACCCCATTTCTCCATACTTTATATTCTCTAAAGAACCCTTTAAAGGGTGTCCAATTCTTCCATTTTCATGAAATTTCATAAACCCTTTGTGCATTTTTATTGCCATTTTCTCTTCTTTTTCACCAACTCTTTGATCTTGCCGGAATACCCATTTTCCGGCAGGTCAAAGGGGTGGTGAATTCATCATTTCCTTGGAAATTTGATTTCTTTACCTGGGTTGGTGTTTAATTTTGATATACATTCCCAAAAAAAAAAAAATCAAAATTTTGAACTTTATACCAACATTTTTAGGTCAAAGGGGTGGTGAATTTCAATTCTTTATGTGAGTTGGTGTTTAATTTTGATATACATTTTCAAGAAAAAGAATAAAAATTGGAACTTTATACCAATTTGCATATATAGAGATTTCAAGAATTGATATTGAGAAAAGGAGGTGGTAATGGAGGTAATTTCTGCTAGGAATCCAATAAGCAATGTATTGGAAAGAGCTGGGGTTTATGGGTTTGTAGGGAGCAGCACAAAAAGGTGCAATAATGAATTTCAAGATGAAGAATATGATACGATGGAAATGGTGCAAATTGGTGCTGAAAGGACCAAAAATGTGCTTATTTTGATGAGTGATACAGGAGGTGGACATAGAGCTTCAGCTGAGGCGATTCGCGATGCTTTCCATTTGGAATTTGGGGATGAGTATAATGTAAAGTTTTTTCTTTCTGGTTTTATAGCTATTTGATTTGGAATACTATGCTTTTTAGTTGCATTATTTGTTTGGAATTTTGAATTCCCTAATTCCCTTGCTTAGAAACTCAGAAGGGGAGCCTTGGATAGGTCACGGGTTCGAGCCGTGGAACCGACCACTGATGCATCAGGATAGGCTTCCTACATCATACCCCGAAGGGTGCGACCCTTCCCCGGACCATGCGTGAATGCGGGATGCTTCATGCACCGCCCTGCCTTTGCCTTTGCTTAGAAGCTCCATCTCGATTGTGTGTGGTCCTATGTGCATTATTGAGTCATTTGTCATTATTCTCAAATTTAAAAATTGATGTTTAACTTTGAGGAGTTGAATTTTCCTTGATAAATGCCAAATGTTGTTTTTTGCAGCTTTAATTAGCTCTTGAAAGTTAAAGGATGTTATGTACAATATAGGGTTGATTTCTAATTTGAGTATATCCTTTTAACTAGTTTCTTTAAAATCGACCTAAATCTCTGTTCTTGTTGCTTTAACAACAACAACAACAAAAAACCCAATTTAATCCCACAAGTGGGGTCTGGGGAGAGTAGTGTGTACGCATACCTTACCCTGGAAAGGTTCTGTTCTTGTTGCTTTGATCTATATAATTCTCATGTTTTATTGAGATCCCATATTGTTATCGTCCTTCTTCCTCTAGTCTCCTTTTATCCTCTAGCTCGCTTTAGCTTAACTACTTTTCAGGCATAAAATCTTTAACAATTCAGTTCTTGGGGTTTTGTTCCATGGAGTGACAATGTAACATGCCTATTGTCCTTGTTGTATGGACCTACCGAAACTTAATATTTCAATTTAGTGTTGTCTTGATGTGTTTTATTCTTAACAGATATTTGTAAAGGATGTTTGGAAGGAATACACAGGCTGGCCATTGAACAGCATGGAACAACAATATAAGTTCATGGTCAAACATGTGCAGCTTTGGAGGGTTGCATTTCACAGCACGTCCCCTCGGTGGATACACTCTGCTTATCTTGCTGCCATTGCCGCCTTCTATGCCAAGTATAGTTCCTTCTTTGGTTTTACCTCTTCACGTTGTCTAAAGCTGTAGATTTATGATACTTTCAATGGTAAATGATGAAGTTGGAACTTTTAAATGTTATGCAAAGATATTGGATCAATTTAGTATTCGTCAAAATTTGGATGAATCTTCAATTCATTTACTAAGTTTCTAGTTGGTATCTTGCTATTAACGAGATTTACTAATTGTTGCTTTGTGAAATTAAAGGGAGGTTGAAGCTGGCCTAATGGAGTACAAGCCCGACATTATCATTAGTGTTCATCCTCTTATGCAACATATTCCTTTGTGGGTTCTTAAATGGCAAGGTCTACAAAAGAAAGTAATCTTTGTCACAGTTATTACAGATCTCAGTACTTGCCACCGTACATGGTAAATTATTGAGTAACTTAATTTGGAGTTTCAATTCATCTAGCACTACTTTCATGTCATATATGTCGGTCTAACTGATAAACTCTTTTTAAGGATAGGTTTCACCCTGGAGTCAACCGATTGTATTGCCCCGCTGATGAGGTTGCAAAGAGGGCGTTACTAGATGGATTGGAAGAATCTCAAATACGTGTTTTTGGGTTGCCTATTCGTCCCTCTTTTTGTAGGGCAGTTCTTTCCAAGGTGAAATTTTCTGTCGATTTACAAAAGAGTTACACTTCTTTGAATCTACATTTCATTCCTTCTGATTGTTTTCTTAATACTTGCTATAGGATGACCTCAGAGTAGAGCTTGAGATGGATCCTACGTTGCCAGCAGTGTTGCTGATGGGTGGGGGTGAAGGGATGGGACCCGTGAAAAAAACTGCAAAGGCTCTCGGAGAAGCTCTTTTCGACAAAGAAATGGAGAAACCTATTGGTCAAATGGTTGTCATATGTGGACGTAATGAAGAGTTAGCATCCACATTACAATCACATGAATGGAACATCCCGGTCAAGGTAAAAAGAATTAGATTCTTGGAGTATGAATGCCCTTTCGAAAACTATATTACACCTCATGTTTACTTAACAATGCAAAAATATTTGATACTTTTTTCTTCTTGCTGTCTAGATTAAAGGATTTCAGAAGCAGATGGAGAAATGGATGGGTGCGTGTGACTGTATTATCACAAAGGTACGTTCGATGCAATCCTCTTTTAGCATTTCCTGTGTGATCTTTTTCGTGCATTGCCCATGTAGCGGGACTAAAATTCAGTTATTTTCGCTTGTAGGCTGGACCTGGTACAATTGCTGAAGCATTAATCAGAGGGCTTCCGATTATTCTCAACGACTACATTCCTGGACAAGTTAGTGAAATCAAGAAGTTGATTTATAGACTGCTATAGCTATCATAGCGGTTGCTGATATGACATTGTTTAATTTACTGATTATTTTTTTGTTGTGTATTTGCAGGAAAAGGGAAATGTTCCATACGTGGTGGACAATGGAGCCGGTGTTTTCACACGAAGTCCTAAGGAAACAGCCCGAATTGTTGCAGAGTGGTTCAGCACTAAGAGCGATGACCTCAAAACAATGTCAGAGAATGCACTAAAACTCGCACAACCTGATGCAGTTTTTGACATTGTGAAGGACATTCACGAGCTCGCATGCCAAAGGGGTCCACTTGCAAACATTCCTTACGCGTTCACATCTTCATTTTCAAGCTTAATTTAACCAGATAGATTCTTTTCTCTTTCACTACAAGGTCTAAGGTTTGTTCTAGTAGGATATTAGGTTCAATGATCTTCATTCTTTGGCCAGAATCATTTGGCGCTCATTTATAATATGTTAGATTATCTAGACAAATTCTGATCCTTGGTTAGTTGGAAAAAAAAGGGCAAAAAAAGGAGAAGTTTCTCATGTTGGAGTGTTGAATACATTCTTTTAGTATTAAGATTATTTGTCTTTTAGGACCTGTTTGAGGTTGCTTCAGAATTGAAGAAGTTTCACTTGTCCTGCAAAAGTTGATATTATCAGTGTTGAATATATTGTTTGGTTTTTTTTCAAGACCAATTCTTGTTACTTTCCTACTTGTGACTCTTTTCCTTGTGTCCACCCGCCCCATTTTTTGGCGAAGGGGGTTCGAATGAACCCTATCAGCCCCCTAGCTTCGCCATTGTTATGGATGTAAATGGGGTGGTAGGAGGCATGGCAGGGTAAGCCTTAACTCGCTAAAGATTTAACTAAGCCTTAACTCAGCTAAAGATTTAACTTGCCTTGCCTTACCCCGTTTAGCATATTTCCGAGAATTTACCCTACCCCGTTAATGTGTGTCAATAATGAGAGCAAATTGTTACATTTAATCAGAGACGGAGCTAGGATTTAAACTTTTCTGAATGACTGAATTCTAAATTTAATATTTATAGTGTCTACTCCCCATCCAATGTTGGCAACCAACAACTATAAAGGAGAGACTGCATATTCATGTTGGAAATCTACTTCTTTCATGATTATCTAACATCATAGAGCTTTTAAATATCATAATTTGGCTAAGCAAGCTCATGAAATGATTAATAATATCATAATTAATTACACAAAAGGATTAGCTGCTTGATAACTAATTTAAGCATTCCTGGAGGTGTTGTACCAGAAAGGAAGTGAGAAATAAGAGAAAGGGCTCTAGCAGGTTGGTAACTTGGAACTTCATGTCCTGCTCCTCTTACTAATGCAAATGTTAGACCTCCTTTATATGTTTCTATGTATCCTCCAACCTACAATATCCAAATGAAATTATTAATTTTCACTAATTGTTACTTTAAAATAGAATGTTTAAGCTGTTTTAATTTGACAAGAGGGGTTGCTCTGATGGTAAACAACTTCCACTCTCAACCAAGCGTAACCACTACCCTCCCCAGACCCCACTTAAAGACCCCATTAAGTGAGAATATACTGTGTTGTTGTTGTTGTTACCTCTCCTCCATACAACCAAGAGCGCTAAGGTTTGTCTATTGTAAGTTCCATTGCCTTTATAGATCTCTTTGAAGAAGTTACAGGTACTCTTCCATCTGTATCACCACTATATTTTACAAGTATATATATATATATATATATATATATATATATATATATATATATATATATATATATATATATATATATATATATATATATATATATATATATATATATGTTAAAAATTCAATCATATTTTATTAAATATTTTCGAATGAATATTGAAGGCAAAATTCCTTATAAAATAAACTAAGCAACATAAAACTTACCTAAAAATCCATACTCGAACACCATTTGCCAAAGACTCTTCGAGGAGAGGAATTATAGTCGATGGACTATCTTTCCAATTGTAAAAAAGAGGATCACTACAAAAGGGAAAATAATTGTTGGGTTGAGAAGATAACGCAGACGAGTAGCAATAACAACAACCCAGTATAATCCCACTATAATAGGGTCTGGGGAGGGCAGAACTTACCCCTATCCTGGGATAGAAAGGCTGTTTCCAATAGAACCTCGGCATCCTTCCCTCCAAGAACTCCCCACCTTGCTCTTGGGGTGACTCGAACTCACAACCTCTTGGTTGGAAGTGGAGGTTGCTTACCATCAGAGCAACCACTCTTGTCTTAAAATTTATAGAAATGAATACAACGGACAGTATCTGTTGAAATTTGTTCATTTATAATTACCTGCAAGCTTCCCAATCATAACTGATATTGGTGACATTAGCGTGGAGCGCCTCTTGAACATCAGATAAGACATAGCAATCCTTACATTATTATTCATCGCGTAAATTAAATAATCTCTCCATTATAATATCAACATAAAACAAAACGACAAATACAAGTTATCCCACTTACAGAAGGTAATTTAGGGTGTTTGGTGAGATTGCCATCGTGGCACAGAGGAAAATAAATGTTGTAGATGTCAAGATTATCGGTGTTGTTATCTGAAACTGCACTTGCCTCGTTGTACTTTTCCTCATCGTAAAAATCGGAGTAACAGTATTTCTGGATATCAAAGAAAGTTCGATCTGATATTAGGGCATGAAAAGCAAAGTATTCATACATTCCTACGTTATCTGTATCTTCATTGATCACTGCATTCCCGATCTTCAATTTGTTGCAACAATAATCCATCAGACGTGGTATGAAATTCATAAGAATATTTAACTTATATGCACTAACAACGTAAATAATTAATTAGAGAACTTACAATAAATCCTTTTAGATTGATAAGAGTTTTGTTGGCGCGCTTGTTAAGGTGAAGAATTGCATGTGCCAATTGAGGTACATAATGACTAGCATAGCTTTCACCAGAAATGTAAAAATCTCTGTTCTTGTACTCGGGAAATCGCTCGAGCCAATTCAGTAAAAATACAACATAATCATTAGTTGTTTTCTTATCTCCAGTTGAGTTGAAGTCACTGCTTGTATTTGTATAAGAAAATCCTACTCCAGCAGGAGACTCCAAGAACAATACATTTGCAGCTATATAATTCAATCGGAGAAAGTTAGGATTAATATACACTCCAGTTGATAATTTCTCAATTGTTTCCAAATATTAACATAGTAAAAGGAAAAATTAAAGAAAAGAATTTACTGAGATTCCATGCATAACGATTACTGTATAATGTTTTTCCGTCACTGTGAACTCTAAAAGGTCCGAGTTCCTCCATGGCCCCAAATGCAATAGAAGAACAGCCAGGACCTACAGATATGATTCTTGGAATTTTAAGTATAATATATATATATAGAGAGAGATTAATAACAATATAAGCAAATCCAAAAATGTATTGATCAGAAACTTTAAGTGTTATTAAAGAGAGTGATATGAAATCTTAAAATTTTAAGAAAATAGTAGTAAGAAAAATAACTTTGGTTTTTAATTTAACCTTTTAATGAAAAATATTACTACTTAACACTTTATAGCAACCAATAATTTTACTGGTGAAAAATATTTCTCTCAAATAGCTTAAACCAAGATGAAGCTTTTTCAGATGTCATATTCACAAACGCAAAAATAATATTTGGGGCTGGTGGAAGTACAAGTGGTCAATTTAATAAAATTATACATGTAAATGAAAAGGTTTATGTCAAAAGTATATAGTATAATAAATATTAATATATATATATATATATATATATATATATATATATATATATATATATACCTCCATTAAGCCAAAGAAGCAAAGGCAATGACTTAGAATTCTCAGCTTCAGTAAAGTAATAATACAAAGCACGACCAGCAGATTCATTGACAGTAACATATCCACCATATTGTTGGAATTTAATTGGTGGTTGTCCGGGCAATTTCTTAATCCAATCTTTTTTCTTTCTATCCGTCTTGAGGTAGAATAACTTTGTCTAAATCTACATGGTTAAGTGCTGCCTTAAACTGTCTCTTGTCAATGGGTGAAGCTTTCTTTAGCTTAGCCTTGGAAAATTTGCCAAGAACATCACTTTGCCTTTTTCCAAGGCTTGAAGCCACAAAATATGACAAAAAGAGGGTAAAAAGTAGGAAGAAAAAAGTGATTTTTCCCATTTTCTGGTCTTTTTTGTTACTTTTACGAAAAGTGGAGATATAAGGGGGTTTATATCTTGCAATTCTATGTGATTCTTGATTTGATTATGATACCATTTTGGTACTGAAGACAAATTATTTTTAACAAATTGGCGATGTTATTGGGATTATGATATGATTTGCTCCAATTAGGCATGATATTATACCAAATATAGTTGTTGATTTCTTGCATTTGATAATTTTACTATATTTGATTTCCAAAGACAAATCAGTTTACAATAAATTAGCAATCACGGGACTATCGTATATGACTCTCTAATATGCAATATTTTATGCCAAATATAGTTCTAACAGAAATTCTACTACCTGATTTTCGCAATTTTGGCATGTAAATAAAAATAAAGTGAACTTTAATTCAAAAAAGGGTGTAATAGGAATGGAAATCTTCTAACCAAAAAAAAAAATGAATATCTCGACATAATATGATTAATTAACTAGTACGTAGTTTGTGCAGAAACTACAAGTGATTATGGATTAGTTTGTTAATTATAAGATGAGTATATAGCACATGTAGAGACCTTTTCATGTATAAGATTTTGAGATTTATAACTAATTTCTCACCTTAGATTAATTTGTATAAAATCATATATACAAATATATATTTCATGTGATATAATCTATGGATCAAATAAAAAAGAAGATATGAACCCTTCTTAAAAAGATATAAATAAAAATGAATCTTTACACAAATAGCCGGCTGGATTCACTATTTATTGTTTTAGCTGGTGTAGATAGATTATATCTGATTATACACATATTATATATGAATTATACATATATTATACATGCGCCAACTATTTTTAGTATAAACGGTTGGGGGATGAGAAGAATTAACTTAATAGCCTTACACCCAACCGCTTAAACTTAAAGTAGCCGATGGATGAATAATATATAAATAATTCAGATATAAAATATGTATAATTTGTATAATTAGTGTGTAATCCATATACACTGGTTAAAAAAGTAAATAATGAGTATAGCTGGCTATTTGTGTAAAGATTAAGCTAGGGTCCATTTAACTAGAAAGTCGATGGCCCAAGTAGCAGGCCCAAATAAACTTTCAGTTTCTCATCGCCGTTCAGTTTCTCCGACGAAATCAAATTGTGAGTTTCTGCATCTCACTCCTTTACAAATTTTACCTGTTTTTAACCATAATCTCCAATTTTAAAAAACAAAATCTTGTTAAATTGGATTATAGTACTGTTTTTCTTGCATATTTCATTGTAATTATTACTGGTTAATATTTTCTTGAAATTGTGATGATATATATATATATAATGGCATTTGAGCAGTAAAATTCAATTTTTAATATTTGTTAATTGTATAGCAGTAAAAATTCAATATTTAATATATGTTAAGTGCATTTGAGCAGTAAAAATTCAATCCTTAATATATGTTAATTGCATTTGAGCAGTAAAAATTCAATGTTTAATATATGTTGATTGCATTTGAGCAGTAAAAATTCATTCTATAATATATGTTGATTGCATTTGAGCAGTAAAAAGTCAATCTTTAGTATATGTTAATTGCATTTGAGCAGTAAAAATTCAATCTTTAATAGTTATTATAATATATGCCTTATGTTAATTGCAGCTTTGAATTGTTCTTAAATGAATCTTGAAAATAACCAAATGGGTGAGAGAAATGATACTGTGAAGGAAAAAAGATTAGTTTTTCTGACAGTCGGGACGACTTGTTTTGATGCATTAGTAAGAGCAGTGGATACAACAGAAGTTAAGAATGAATTATTCAAGAAAGGTTACACTGATATTCTTATTCAAATGGGGCGCGGATCGTACATTCCCACAAAGGTAATTTGATATTTTTATGTATATATGTTTTTCTCTAAACACATTTGTGCTAAAAGTTTCAGCTTTTCAATTTCTGCTCTAGTTTTAGATCCAAAAAAGTTGTTTCATATCTCCTTGATTTTAGCAAAAAGGAGAAAGAAAAAACTTGAGTTGGCTAATTAAGTGAAAGAACTACTTCCTCCATTTTAATTTATGTGATATAGTTTGACAAGACGCTTTGAGATTGTTGTTATTATCTTTCTGGCCTATTTGTTGACACTACTTGTTTCTACTGTTTCTTTTGTCTGTCTTGAGCCGAGAGTCTACCGGAAACATCCTCTCTATCTTCCCAGGGTAGGGGTAAGGCTTGCGCACACACTACCCTCTCCAGACTCCACTAGTGGGATTCCACTGGGTTATTGTTGTTGTTTAGTTTGACAAGGCACAGAGATTTAAGAAAAAAGAAAGACCTTTGAAGTTTGGCGGGCGTGCTCCGACAACCTTGCCCGAGCCACCCTCCCTTCATTCAATGCTTGACAGCTTTCTTCATGTGGCATGACACATCTATCTTTGACACTCATCAGTCAGCTAAAAGACGTGGTCTTAAACATGCCATGAGATTTTTGTAGCTATAAAACCATTAAGGGAAAAATGAGAAATTTAAAGTTAAATGGTTTCCAAATATAGAAAGGTTTCATTCTTTTTAGAACGGACTAATAAGAAAGTAGTGCCATGTGAAATGGAACAGAGGGAGTATGAGTTAGTGATTGAAAAATGATGCAGAATTACTGGTTTTACCAGGATTTTGGAAATAATCTCTGTTTGTTTTTGTTTTTATTTTCTTGCTGCGAAGAAAGTTTAGGATTCTTCTCAGATGTGAGACTTAGATTGGACAAGGACATTCAGATGATATGTTTAAATGGGAAAATAGATCATTAGAGAAAAGGAAAGCGTAACTTGTCTTGAAAATTCTAAGCTAAGGGATATTAACCCTGTCCAACGATACAATTTTGCACAGTGCAGCAGAAGAAGTTATATGTGTGCAAATTGTGTATTCGTTTAGGGGAGGTAGGTCTGTTTAATTGAATTCTGAAAATCGAAAGTTCTGGTGAAGAATTTATGTTTGGAAATGCTTGGATATGTAGCTTTAATCTGTGTAGTCACGGAAAATGGCTTTAGTGAACTGAAGTATTAAAGAAGCTGAGATCATAAATGAGGTTATCGAGTCTCAACTTTCTCTATGAAGGACAATCCAAAGGATAGATCGGGAAAGTGTGACGTGGCATTACATTTGGGTTCGTTTGAGTGCTAGCATCTCATTAAACTTAAGGACCATATTAGGTTTCCGTGACTGGCTTTTTCTGTTAAGCTTTATTCCAATCTTATATGAAATCTCTTTTGAGTTCTCTACTGAACTCCTGCACATACTCAGTCGCTCACATATAACCAACTACCTGTGCAAAATTTACTCAATCACTCGACCATTCTTTTTGCCTGGTAAATACTCATTTATTTCTTGTCTTATATATCTTGCTGTAATCTTTCCAGTCGACTGCTGAAAATGGTTCCCCAGCTCTGGACTACTTCACATTTTCATCAAGCATAGCTGACTACTTGAAGTCAGCATCACTTGTTATCAGCCACGCAGGTAATTCATGGCTGACGACAAATGTAGCATTATACATTTAGTGTATTTCTTGGTACTTTCTCCTGTCTTTGGCTTTCACAGTCTCCTTTACTTTTCTTCCTCTACTCCCCCCTCTAACCGGATCAGAGCAATTAGCCTTTTGGATATCATTGTTGGAATGAAGTGGCTATAGCCTATACATTTGCTCTGACTAGGGAATTAGTTCATATATAGACCCAAATAATAGTAGTACAAAGCAGAACAAAAAAAAAAGGACATGTCAATTGCAGATGCCAAAACCTAGTGTTAGCTTTCTCTCATTGAGACACTTGAACATTTTCATACTGTTCCAATGGTCTGGATAACTAACGTAGAAACATTGAGGGAATCAAGTTTCCTAATGTGTGGAAATGGTCTGTTTCCCTTAAGATGTTATCTCATGATGAGATATAGCGTCAACCTCTGTTAAGTTCTCTGCTAGCAAATGTTTACGGCTGCTAGTGGCCTCAGAAGACATATGATTGGCGAAAGTTCCTGCACTTTGTTCTGAGGTGGCATGTTGTTAGGTGACTTCTTCACATATATCCAAGTCTTGATTACCAGAGAGCTGTATTGGTGGGAGGTAGCAGGTATCCAGTGGAATAGTTGAGGTGCGCTCAAGCTCGCCCAGACACCATCATTAATTAAAGACGTGCATGCTTTGAGAACTTTGATTCAGATTAACTAGAGACAGTAGAAAATGGATTAAAAAGGTAAGGCTTATGTAATCACACATTTGAAAGTGCTGCAGGTTCTGGGAGCATATTTGAGACATTACGGCTGGGCAAACCGTTAATAGTGGTAGTCAATGAGGATCTAATGGACAACCATCAAAGCGAACTCGCAGAAGAACTGGCTGAGAGAAAACATTTGTATTGTGCTCGTCCACAAACGTTATACAAGACTATCTCGGATATGGATCCGGGGTCTCTTGTTCCATATCAACCAGGTGATGCAAAGCCAGTTGCTAAACTTATTAATAGATATCTTGGTTTCCCAGATGATTAATGGAAACTGAATGTTCTATGTATTTGACATTAACTGAAGTTCAATTGTATGTAATTTATATGGCCTAATCTTTTAGCTTCAAATATTCTGTTATGTTGTTCCTAATGGTATTTAATGTGATTGAAAAACTCTCACAAGAAGCAATCAAACTTCAAATTTGGTCTTTCCTTTTCTTTAGGTAGTTTAGTACTACATTATTTTAGCATCATAGTTTGATAATCAGATTTCAGTCAAGTTTTGAAATGTGCTTTTAACATAAGATTTACACTTAATCATTGTTAATGATATGTATCTTTATTAGCCACCAGCACTTTGACCTTAAGAGCACGACGCGTGATGTGTGAGTTAGGTACATCTCACTTGAGGATTTTTTGGTTATTAAAACATTGATGTTTCCTATGCTAATACCAATTATTGAAAATTGGATGAAGTCATTATCTGTCCTTGTATTTTGGCAATTGAATATTTTATACCTCTAACATGTATAAAATATTTTTGAGGAGAAATTGCGGGGTTTACTTATGTTTGTAGAGAAATGGAAAACGACGGAAAAGGGATGAGGAATTGCAGAATTTTTATTTAACTGTAATCGCATAAAAAAGATAACCTGCTTTAATTTTACTTTTTCCGTTTTTTTATTTATTTATGAAAATGCATAATCTTTTTTTTTAAACTAAGGTGACCATCAGGAATAAATTATCAAAGGCGACAATTAAATTCAATTTCCTCAACTTACACTGCTAGTTTGGCTCCTCATATTAAATGAATTTTTATGATTTTATGGTTTGAAAAACTCAGATTTGGGGTTATTAAAAGAAGAATGTTTGTCCATTTCATTTTATATAAAGATATTTAATGAAGACGGGAAGTCTTGGAGCAACGGTAAAATTGTTTCTCTATGACCTATAAATTACAGAGTCGAGTAGTAGAAGCAGTTGCTTTGTGTGGCCTATAAGTTATAACAGGGGCGGAGCTAGAGCTTCGAACACAGATTCGGCCGAACCCAGTAGCTTTGGTCCAAACTCTATATTTGCCTTTAAAAATTTATTAAATATGTACAAATTCTTAATTTAGAATCCAGTAACTTAGAAGGAATAGAATCACAAACCCATTAGCTTTAAATCCTGGCTCCGCCTCTGGGTTATAGATTTGAGCCGCAGAAGCAATCACTAATGCCTGTATTATGATAGAATGTCTACATCACACCCTTAAGGGTAGGGGCTCTTCCCGATTTCTACGTGAATATGAGATATTTAATGCACCGAATTCTCCTTTTCTATATTTAGTGAAGACACAATTTAGAATGCTATCCACTTAACTTCATAATGGATGAAGATATAATAAAGTAACTACAAGAAAGAAATGGTTTCTTAAAACGGAAAAGGTCCAAAAATATCCCTAAACTATGGTATATAGCTCACTTATATCCTCCGTTAGTAAACTGGGCCAAAAAAATCCTCCTCGTTAGCAAAATGGGCCACTAATGCCTTCAACCTAACGACTCATTCCTATCAGCACTTTGTATCCTACATGGCATCCACATAAGCCATGACATGACAGCCACATAAGCAGGCCATTTCATAAACCCGCTCCAGTTCCAAATAAGCGGATTCCAAATATCAACGCGAAGGTAGAAGACCCCCATTTCCAAACAAAAACCTAAGTTCCTTCATGTTTGTTCTTCCATGGCGATTTGAGGGATGAGGGGATGACAAAATCGAGCAAGATTTAACAACACAAATTGAAGATCATCTCAAGATATTCAGGTAATTTTCCCTTCTATTTATCGGGTCTCTGTCTCGAACTTCAATTTGTTTTTGTAATTTTCTAAGGTTTTGTCTGGTATTTCTGATCCTGGCTTCTAGTGTATATTGTTTGCATGTGGGTCTTGTACTCTTTTTGTTTGTTATCTTTGTTGTTTTCTTATGTGGTGTCAATTTGTGCCCTAGGTGTACATCGTTTTTGGTTGCAAGTATCCTTTTCACATTTTTTATCATAGTGTGGTAAAGGTTGGGTTGTTGAAATCGACAGAATCATGTGCATTTCTTCTTAAAGACAGTGTTTTTGTTTTTGCTTTCCACTGTGGTTTGAAATCGACAAAACATGTGTTTTATCTCTTAAAGTGTGTGCTTTATTCTTCCACTATATTTTATGCAGTAATTTATTGTATGTTCAATATTTTATTGTCAAAGTTGTTAAATTATTCATGTGGTCCATCTATGTTTTCTTCTGTGTCTTTATTATAGATATTTCAATATGGGGGACCATGAAGAGCCAATTTCAGCTCAATATTAGTGTGAATTAGGTACTGATTGTGAATCTGATAGTGATAAAAGTTCAGATTATGGTTCAGATGCTAGTGAATATGATTTTGAAGAATTAGAGTTACTTAGGATGCAAAAGGGTAAAGAAGTTAACGATAAGCTTAGTCACTACAAAGAGCTTGATAAGTCTATGACATTTAAGGACTTGGAAGAGGCCAAAAAAAGTCATGAACTTCTATGCTATTACAAATTCCAAACCTTTGAAGCTTAGAAAAAGTGATAAAATAAGAGTAAGGTATAGATGTGTAGTAGGCTGCCCTTTTGTATGCCTCATTTCTGAAGATAAGAAGGGTCCTGGATTTAAGATAAAAACATTGAAGACAGAGCACAACTGTGAAGATGTATTTGAGAATCCTAGAGCCAAAACAAAAACTTTAGCTGAATATTTCAGGAGTAAGGTACAGAATAACCCCAAGTACAAGATAAAGGATATGAAACTAGATTTGAAAAATCAATTTTCATTGAATGTACATAACTCCACATTGAAAAGGGCTAAGAGGATGGCACTTTAGCAATTGCAAGGAAGCTTTTTAGATGACTATAACAGATTAGAAGCATATGCAAATGAGATTAGGGAGAGCAATCCCGGTAGTGATGTGGTTATCAATTTATCAAAAGATGCCATGGCTGAAGGTAAAAGAAGATTTCTTAGAATGTACATATGCTTCAATGCAATGAAGTTGGGGTTCAAACAAGGGTTGAGACCATTCATTGGACTAGATGGGACTTTCTTAAAAGGTCATTGCAAGGGGCAATTATTGGTGGATGTTGCACAAGATTGTCAGAATCATTTTTATCCCTTGGCTTGGGTTGTAGTTGATAGGGAAAACACCTTGACATGGACATGGTTTCTGGAGCTGTTGAAGCACTCATTGAATCTGAAAGATGGAACCAGTATTACCTTTATGTCTGATATGCAAAATGTACAACTTATGATTTTGTTTAACTGACTATTCCAGTTATTTTTAAGTTATTATATAGTTAATTCTGTTTAAATTTACATGTGCAGGGTTTGTTGGAAGCAGTAAGAATTGTCCTCCCTCTCTCAAATCATAGGTTTTGTGTGAGGCATATTGATGCCAACTGGAGTAAGAGGATCAGAATTTCAGGAGAGATGAAGAAATATCTATGGTGGTCTGCTTGGAGCACTTATGAAGAGGACTTTAAAGATCAACTAAAGAATCTTGGTGAATTGTCTGTTGATATTGTCAAGGAGTTGCTTAGGTATCCACCACAGAATTGGTGTATGTCATACTTTGATACATTGTGCAAATATCAGATGATGGACAATAATTTTACAAAGTCCTTCAACTCTTGGATCTTAGAAGCAAGAGGCAAGCTTATCCTGAAGATGCTTGAGGATATTAGAATCAAGGTCATGAACAGGTTGAGAGAGAAGGAAGAAGAAGCTAGAACATGGAGATGTGACTTTAGTCCTAACTGCATGAAGTTGTATGCTGCTTATTTGGAGGTAGCCAACTTATGTACTGTTCATTTCAATGTTGAAACTGGTTATGAGGTTTCCGAGGGTGGTGATAGACATACAGTGAACCTAGTGGAGAAAAAATGCACTTGTAGATCCTGGCAATTGACTGGCCTCCCATGCCCTCATACCATCAGGGCACTAAAATACGAGAAAGATGATCCAATGACTGAAATTAGTTGGTGGCACAGTAAGGAAGCTTACCTGATGACATATAGGGCCAAGTTGATGCCTCTTAGAGGTGAAAAGTTCTGGAAAGCTTACCTGATCACTGCTCGACGAGGGAGCTCTTCGTCAATCCATTCAAAATACTCACAAGAATTAACCTACACCATTATTAGAAATTACAGTAGTTCTGATTTTGTACATAAACAATAAAAATCAAGAACGACCTAATTCGACAAAAGAAGATGAATCCCATAAATGTAACACTCCTCAAATTTATAAAAGTTTCAAGATAAGCTAATTATAGAACTGAATTATTATTATTACTATTATTTTATCTTGCCTATAGTGAAATATATATATATATATATATATATATATATATATATATATATATATATATATATGTGTGTGTGTGTGTGTGTGTGTGTGTGTATATATATATTGGACATACAATTAGGGAAAATATTAATAATTTTTAATATTATTAATTATTAAAAAGTGGGTATCATTAATTATTAGTTAAGTAAAAAAAAATAGAAATTAAACCTAAAGCCCATAAAGGGGCTATTGTAAACAAAGGCTTAAAGCCTTATAGAAACAAAAGAGATGAAGGTATCTGCCTTTCAAAAGGCAAGAAAAAAAAGGCTAAAAACAAAGAAAATAAGAAAAGCCTTAAACAAGTCTGTTAAGAACTCTTATTCGAACAAAACAGAAGTCTAAACCTTCTGTTCTTTCACGCAAACCTTGGAAAAAAGAAACATAACGCTACAAAACAGAGCAGAGGCAGCCTTGCTACTTAATACTCACGCAAGCAACGGGAAGTTCTAGGGTTCGTTACAAATCACTTATTCTTGAACTCAGGTATATAAAATTTTCTATTGTCAATTATCCTAAAGTAGTAACAGGTAAGAATTGAATAGTTAATTCCCTTCTTCCTCTATACCAACAGTAAACTTCATGTTTAGGTCTGAAACTTTAAAATTGATTAAAATGCACTGGTTGTTGTAGAATCGATTGTTTGACGGGTATAAATTGGACTGGGGTCTACGTATTGGCTCAAGAAGTTTTGAGGTGAGTTGATATAACCCTTTACTAAAGTGGTTTAACTCACAAAAGCACGCACACAAGGTGTTTGATGAATTGCATAAAAGAGTTAATATATACTTAATTGGAGCAGAAATGTGAAAATTGGAGCAGAAATGTGGAAATTTGATCTTCAATTTGTGTTGTTAAACCTTGCTCGATTTTTTCATCCCCTCACCTCTCAAATCGCCATGGAAGAATAGACATGGAGGCACTTAGGTTTTGGTTTGGGAATGGGGGTCTTCTGCCTTCGCGTTGATATTTGGAATCCGCTTATTTGGAACTGGAGCGGATTTATGAAATGGCCCGCTTATGTGGCAGCCATGTCATGGTTTATGTGGATGTCATGTAGGATACAAAGTGCTGATCGGAATGGGCCGTTAGATTGAAGCCATTAAGTGGTCCATTTTTCTAACGAGGAGGATTTTTTTGGCCTAGTTTACTAACGGAGGACATAAGTGAACTATGTACCATAGTTTAGGAATATTTTTGGACCTTTTCCGTTCTTAAAATAGAAAACAATCCGTTGTGAGAGTACTTTAGTGAAGAAACCACGTTTAGGAAACTTCCCACCAAACTTGTTTTACATCCAAGGGTGTATTCTATCTAACTAGCTAGGTGCAATTATAGAATATCAAGATTCAACCTCTAATAAAGTCAAAAATAATAATAAAAAATCAAATAATTCTTATCTTAAGTTTATCCGGACACCACTGGGCCAATATTGTCAAAGGCGTACTTAAATTTATGTACATTTTATTCATTAAATTTGAAAAATTATGTCCAAATCCACATAAATAATATATTTTGATATGGTATTCCAAACCATTCACGTAACCATGAAATAGATAGAGTACCTTGGATTTCACTCCTCTCCATTTCCTATTACCTCCATTTCCCCAGTTCTTGCTTGGATAGGAGACACCTATACCATTTTAAAATTAATGGTCTAGATCTAATTAATTATGGGGAAATTTCATATTAGAATAACTGGGCTCCCTACTTTTCAATAAGAGAAAATTTCACTTTCTACCCATTAATTCCAAACTATTTACCCTTTAATGTCCAGACCCAAACTATTTACTACTCCTACCCATGGGGCCCAAACTATTTACCCGCTAATTCCAGTCGCTCCTTGGCCAAAGATGAAAGCGATGAATAATATCAAAGCAATAAGGTTCATCTGCAAGACGGACCCCTCAATTGATGAACAACTAAATAAAACGAAATAGGAAGACTCCAAGAATTCACATATAATTAGTGACCCTAAAGAACCAGATGCTACTAAGTCAACAACAGAATAGTTAGAGGCAATCATCTTCTTTATCGACTTTCTGGAAAAAAACTTTACATGGGTTTTTGACTCAACCCCAGACGCAGTGACACATTAATTGACTTTTATTGAGCTAACACCAATTGATTTGCATGGTCCCATGGTAATATCATCCTTTGAGAATCTTCCCATTAAGGATTACTGAGAATTTATAAATTAAAAAAAAATAACTAGTTAAATGCACAAGTCAGAGTACAAAAATTTCCAAAACCAAGTATGATCTAATTGAACTCTGAGAGAATTTTTACTGAAGATAAATGCTACAAATATAAACCTTTTTACCTTGTGCTGTCGATCTTCCCCGTCTAAATTTTTATGTGTATTTGAATATTCACCATTGTTGGGCTTGAAGCTCTTGAATTTAAAATTTTTATTTTGAAGATTTCTTGTTTGATTCAAAGAGTGTGCTGTTAAATATTGCTAATAATACCTTCTGGAAGTTCATACTGAAATTTGATAGCATTTGGATCTGATTTGAGGTGATTGAGATCGAATTTTTTAGTTGAAAATTGAAGAAGAACATAGCTACATAATAGTATACTGCTACAATATACAATATGTTGTAGGAGTATATAGCTATACTGCAACAGTATACTATTATAGTTTATAATATACTGCAACGTTATATTTTAATAATCGAAAAAGAACACAGTTACCTAACAGTATACCGCTATAGTATACAATATACTATAGGACTATATAGTTATATACAACAATATACTATTAGTATACAATATATTGTTATAGTATATTGTAATAATATGCAACATACTGTAACAGTATACAATATGCTATATGTTACACCTTGTGTATTCGGCGTTATCATGCTGTAAAGGGGCTAATTCGATAGGAAGATAATTTTTATGAGATATTTAAAAGATGCGATAGTTATACGTTAAGATTGGAAGTCATTCGAGTTGTGATTAAAAATTCGACAAATATCGCCGCAAGTTACGGGTTTTAAATTTCACTGAAAGTTGGATAAAATGTTGATGAGATTTTCTCTCATATACTAGGAGTTATGGTGTATTCTACCCACCGAATTGAAGGTCTATGAGTCTAGTTTCCAATACAACAAACCGTTCGTTAATACAACTTCGGAGTAGAGAGATATTAACATTTTTGTACAGGGGTGCACACTGTTACGGGAACAATGTGCTTAGTCGGTTAGTTAAAAAAAAAATTATTTAGGTCAATTTAAAACAGAACCCCTGCATTTTATCCTCTCCAAAACAGAACCTAAAACCTAGGGATTTCTCTCAAACTCCTCCCATCCATCTAGCCAATCATAACAATAATTTAGTCATCCTCAAGATGGAGAACACCATGGTAACTTCGGAATCATGAATTCTTCGGTGTTTCACTTTTCGTAGGAAGACTCCGCCTTGAATTAATCTCGAATTTAAAGTAATTCTGGTCCCATAAGGTATGATTTAACTTCCTCTTTGATCTTTGTAAACTTCTACCATAAGAATTCCTAGGAAATAGTTGAAACCTCTATAGAAATGTTCTTGATTTTTTAAGAAACCTCTCATTGTTGGGTCTGTTCTATATGGTTTTATTGTGTTGTTTGGATCTGTGAAGACATGGATGGAATCGTGTCGATGAGGAGATATAGTAAAGTAAAAATTTGGTGATGTGTTGGGGGGAAATTAAACTACAAAGGAGTCTACAAATTCATGGCCGCAAGTTGTTCGCTTAAATGTCTAAATGAATAATTATATAAGATATGAGCTTGAATTTGATATTGAATGGTTCATATTATGTAGGAAATCATTCCTAAGGCTTTCGAGGTTTCGTAAACCGTATATAACTCCATCGACAAGGTATGTAGGGCTTTTGCTATACTTTTCGGCATGACTAGAATTCGAATAAACGTTTATTGAATTGTTTCGTCGGATTCGAGTTACTTCACCTTCAACTTATAAAGATGCTTAGACATGTTCCTTTCTTATAGATTTCTTACTTCAGAGAATATCTATGAATTCTTGATTTTTCTTGTTCCTTGCTTAAAAAGAACTAGAGCCTTTTTACTTGTTCTCCTTTCGACGTTCATATAAATCATGAATAGGTAATACTTACTTCAAAGGTACTCATAATACATAACTCTCATGTTCTTAGTACTTGTTGTCTCGTAGTTGAAAATTAAATATTTTAGCGACAACCATGATAGTCGGGGAATAATGATGATAGGGCACTTCGACTCTTCTTAGAATACGTCTTTTAAGGTTAGTTTCGCATTACACTTATATAATTCATGATTTAATATATGTATGTATTTACTTTCATTACCGAGCCGCACTATAGACGACCAGGTATGACACCTATTGTGTAACCACTGATCAGTTGGGATTACCGAGTTTTACGTGGCTGGGTACGATTCTACCGAGCCTTTATTATGGCGGGGTATGTTATGGATATTATAGCCCCACAGAGGGATTTATTATATAATATGATATATTATAAGTAGCAATAGTGGGCGACGATTCCACGAGCATACATTTATATCCATGTTGAATTTTAGTTTCCTATCGAGGGTAGTTTCAGAAATCAAATTGTATCTATATCTCTTCTCTTGTTAATTACATTTTTCATGTTATACTTGTCGCCCTACATATTCAGTACATATTTCGTACTGGCGCCTTTTTTTGCGCTGTGTTCATGCCCACAGGTTCGGATAGACAAAGCGGTGTGCCTCATCAGTAGGACCCCCAGGATCAGTGTTGGGTTTTGCGCTCCACTTCTTCGAAGTTACTGACTTTGAGTCCATAGGTACTATTACAGATGTATATGTGTAGTTTTGGGCATGTTGGGGACTTTGTCCCGCCATGTTGAGATTGTCTTACACTCTTAAAGGCTTGCAGACTAGCGATCATTGCATATTTATTTTTTTTGTATGGCCCTATCGGCCTTCTGGATAGCTGTTATACTGTTTTTGTAGCCTTGTTGGCCTAAGTTATATATGTGTGTGTGTGTGTGTTGTTTTGGGCTCTTCTGCCTGCAGGTTATTATATTTCAGATCATATCTCATGGTTGGTTCGCTCAGGCCTTCGGACATTGGGTGTCGGCCACACATCCCAAGATTGGGGTGTGACAAACTTGGTATCAAAGCAGGTCAGTCCTAGTGAGTCTGCAAGCCGTGTCTAGTAGAATCTTGTTTATGGTGTGTTGTGCACCACACTTATAGAGGCTATTAGGCATTTAGGATTATTACTTTCTTCTTGATCTAGATCATGCAATAGAGCCTAATCATAAGTGTTCATTCCTAATTCTCTTTTTGTTTACCTTCTCAGTGATGCCTAATACTACGAGACGATAAGTGGCTATGAAATTTATTCAGAGGTTGGATAAGGAGGCGGGAGAGGGCACAAGTCAGGTGCCACCTGCTAATGTAGATCAACATGAGCCACAGAATGAGGCTGATTCTCAGGCTTCCAAGGTAGCACCCTCACCACCCCCGGAAGGGTGTAGAGGAGCTAACGTACCTCCAGTCCCTCTCCCAGTTGTTCCTGATTAGGACCTAGATATGCGGAGTATTGTACAATTGTTGACTCGAATAGTGGCCTCCCAAGCCCAACACCAGACCCTCGGTATTGCTGATAGGTCCGTGAGTGCGAGAGTTTGGGACTTTATCAACTTGGATCCTCCAGTATTTACAGTGGTTGATCCTAATGCTGACCCACAGGATTTTTTGGATCTTATGCAATGGACCTTACAAATTATACATGCCACAGATGTTGAGTCAGTGGAGTTTACTTCTTATAGACTACGTGATATTGTTGTGACATGGTATGAGACTTGGAAGTAGACTCGGGGGCCTAATGGTCCACCAGTAACATGGAACGAGTTCTTTGAGGCATTTTTACAGCAATATTTGCCAATCGAGCTTCGATGAGCCTGACGAGATAGGTTCTTACACTTAGAACAGGGTAATATAAGCATTCGGGAATATAGCATGATGTTCAACTCTTTGGCTAGGTAAGCTCCTACGATTGTTGTTGATTTGAGTGATCGGGTACACCAGTTTGTTAGTGGTTTGGGGGCACACTTGATAAATGAGTGCACTATAGCTTCTCTAAACCAAGGAATGGATATTGCCCGTACCCAAGCATATGCATAGGGTCTAGAGGATCGCAAGAGGCAACAACGAGCCAATCGAGAGCATGATAGAGGCCAGCAGAAGAGGGCGTGGTTCGCAGGGAACACGGGAGAGTTTCGAGGTGGATTTAGGCCACAGTTTCCTGGCGTCCATCTTATCTGGTAGCCAGTGCGCCACCACAGTTTCAGGGACGGCAACATGATCGGACAACTTATTCTGGTCCAGGTCAGAGTTCACGGACCCCAGGTCCACAGTTTAGAGGCGAGTTCAGTCAAATGAGGCCTCAGTTTCCTAGATGTGATCGATGCGGCCGAAATCATTTTAGACCATGTCGCCAGGGTTCTGATGCATGTTATGCATGTGGACAGTTAGGTCATATTATGAGACATTGTCCGATGATAGGTGGAGGGGGTATGGCTTAGCCGACGGCATCTGCAGGGGCTTCTTCTTCGGTACGTCCTCCTAGGTAGAGTATGCAGACATCAGCTGGCAGGTGTAGAAGAAGATTTGGAGCTTCTGGTTCAGGAGGTCAGTAGAATTGCATATATGCTTTATCGAGTCATCAGGATTTAGAGTCATCTCCGGACGTGGTTAGAGGTATACTATCCGTCTTTTCTATCGATATGTATGCCTTGATAGATCTTGGTTCTACATTGTCGTATATCTCCCCCTTTGTTGCTAGTAAATGGGATAGAGAGCCTGAATTGTTGCATAAGTCATTTGAGGTATCTATGCTAATGGGTGAGTCTGTTGTAGTTAGACGGGTATATCAAAGTTGTGACGTGAAGATTCATGACCGCCATACATTAGCTGATTTGCATGAGCTAGAAATGGTTGATATTGATATCATTATGAGTATGGATTGGCTGGCTTCTTGTTATGCCAGTGTAGATTGCTGGACAAAGATTGTTCGTTTTAATTTTCCAGGTGAGCCTATTATTGAATGGAAAGGTGATGCTGCAGCGCCTAAGGGGAAGTTTATTTCTTACCTTAAAGCTCGAAGGATGATTTTGAAGGGGTACATCTATCATTTGGTACGAGTGCATGATATGGAGGTGAAATCTCCAATCCTTCAATCGGTTCCCGTCGTGAATGAATTTCCCGATGTATTTCCTGATGAACTTCCTGATCTTCCTCCTGAAAGAGAAATTGACTTTGCTATTGATGTGCTTCCAGATACTCAGCCAATATCTATTCCTCCATACATAATGGCTCCTGCTGAGTTAAAAGAATTGAAAGCCCAGTTGAAGGATCTTCTGAATAAGGGCTTTATCAGGCCAGTACTTCTCCCTGGGGTGCACTAGTGGTGTTTGTTTGTCAGAAGGATGGTTCGTTAAGAATGTGTATTGACTATCGTCAGCTCAACAAAGTGACTATCAAGAACAAGTACCCCTTACCCAGAATTAATGATTTGTTTGATCAGTTGCGAGGTGCCAAGTATTTCTCAAAGATTGACCTTCGATCCGACTATCACCAGTTGCGAGTTAAGGAGAGAGATATTCCGAAAATGGCTTTCCGGACTAGATATGACCATTATCAATTCCTTGTGATGTCTTTCGGTCTTACTAATGCGCCAACAGCTTTTATGGATTTAATGAATCGGGTTTTCAAGCCATTTCTAGATATATTTGTAATTGTTTTCATTGATGATATTCTGGTATATTCTCGATCAGAAGCAGAACATGAGGATCATTTGCGTGTGGTGTTGCAGACTTTGAAAAATCAAAAATTATATGCTAAATTCTCCAAATGTGAATTTTGGTTGAATTCAGTGGCTTTCCTTGGGCATATCGTTTCTGATGAAGGTATTAAGGTAGATGGTCAGAAAATTGAAGCAGTACAAAATTGGCCTAGACCCACAACTACTACGGAAGTTTGTAGTTTCTTGGTCTTAACTGGTTATTATCGGAGATTTGTGGAGAACTTCTCTTCTATTGCTGCTCCCACGACAAAATTGACACACAAAGCTGTTAAGTTCCAATGGTCTGATACATGTGAAAGGAGCTTTCATGAGTTGAAGAAACGCTTAACATCGGCATCTATTCTAACACTTCCTGAGGGATCTGAAGGTTATATGGTATATTGTGATGCATCCAGGGTTGGATTGGGATGTGTTCTAATGCAGCATGGAAAAGTTATTGCATATGCTTCGAGGCAGTTGCGGAAGCACGAACACAATTATTCGACTCATGATATTGAGTTAGCAACCGTTATATTTGCCTTGAAAATATGGCATTATTATCTTTATGGTGTTCATGTGGATATCTATACAGATCACAAAAGTTTACAATATATATTTAAGCAGAAAGAGTTGAACTTGAGACAAAGGAGGTGGCTTAAATTGCTGAAGGACTATGATGTGGATAATTTATACCATCCGAGCAAAGCGAATGTGGTAGCTGATGCGTTGAGTCATAAATCCATGCGCAGCTTGAAGCATGTAGAAGCTGGTAAATTAGAAATGACTAAGGAGATATATCGATTGGCTAACTTGAGTGTGCGGATACATGATACAGGTGACCAGGGTATAGTAGTCCAAAATATTGCGGGTCATCACTGGTAGCTGAGGTAGAAATGCATCAATTTGAGGATCCGGAGCTAGTCAAGATTAAAGAGAGCATCCCTTTTCAGAAGAAGCAGTTATTCGAGCAATCTGATGATGGAATTCTAAAATATAAAGGCCGATGGTGTGTACCTAATGTTGGGGAGCTTCGTAAGCAAATTATGACAGAGATGCACCAGTCTCGGTACTCAGTTCATCCTAGTTCAACCAAAATGTATCATGATCTTCGTCAGCTATACTGGTGGAATGGCATGAAGAAAGATATAGCCACATTTGTGGCTCAGTGTCCCAACTGTCGGCAGGTTAAAGCTGAACACCAGAAGTCTGGAGGGCTACTTCAAAATATTGAGATTCCGGCTTGGAAATGGGAATCGATTAATATGGATTTCATTACAGGATTGCCCAATTCTCGCCGAAAGTTTGATTCTATTTGGGCCATTATGGATAGGCTGACGAAATCAGCTCACTTTCTCCCAGTTAGGACCACCTATTCAACTGAAGACTATGCGAGACTGTATATCAAGGAAATAGTTCGGCTATATGGAGTTCCGCTTTCTATTATATCTGACAGAGGTGCCCAATTTACAACTAATTTCTAGAGGTCTTTTCAAGAAGGTTTGGGTACTCTTGTTAACCTTAGTATAGCATTTCATCCACAGACCGACGGACAAGCCGAACGCACTATTCAGACGCTCGAAGATATATTGCGAGCTTGTGTCTTAGACTTCAAGGGAAGTTGGGAAGATCATTTACCGCTTATTGAGTTTGCCTACAACAACAGTTATCACGCCGGTATTCAGATGGCACCCTATGAGGCACTATATGGGAGGAAATGCAGATCTCCTATTGGTTGGTTTGATGTTGGCGAGACAAAGTTGCTAAGACCCGAATTGGTACAACAAGCTATAGAAAAGGTAAAGTTGATCCAGGAAAGGTTGCGTACAGCTCAAAGTCGACATAAATCATATTCAGATAACCGACGTCGAGACTTGGAATTTGCTGTGGGAGACTGGGTATTCTTGAATGTGTCGCCTATGAAGGGTGTAATGAGATTTGGCAAGAAGGAAAAACTCAGCCCTAGATATATCAGGCCATATCAGATTGTTCAGAGAATTAGGCGAGTAGACTACAAACTTGAATTGCCACCAGAATTAGATGCAATCCATCCGGTATTTCACGTTTCCATGCTTCGCAAATTTTTAGGTGATCCTTCTTGCATCATCCCTATTGAGGATATTCAAGTTACCGAGAACTTGTCATATGAAGAAATACCTGTTGCCATTCTTGACCGTCAAATCCGTAAGCTACGGACTAAAGAGGTAGCCTCAGTAAAAGTACTTTGGAGGAACAATAATGTAGAAGAAATGACATGGGAGGTCGAGGAGGAAATGAAGTCCAAATACCCTCATTTATTTGAAACTTTAGGTGATATGCTTAAGACAAATATGGCAGGTGTTACACAGATATCAACCAGTAACAACTGAGGTAATTACGTTATGGCTAACCTTATTATTATTATTATTATTGTATAAGTAAACGGTCGTGTGGGGCTAAGTTGATGTTATTATGATGATGTGTAGCCCTATGTGGCCTTGGATATGTATGTTTGGGCTGATGACAGGTTTTGGATAGTCTTATTTATAGGGGAAACCCTGACGAAATTTTTAAATTTTTTTTTTCCAGAAGTTAGGTTAACCGCTAACATTCGAGGACAAATGTTCTTAAGGAGGGGAGAATGTTACACCTTGTGTATTCGGCGTTATCATGTTGTAAAAGGGCTAATTCGATAGGAAGATAATTTCTATGAGATATTTAAATGATGCGATAGTTATACGTTATGATTGGAAGTCATTCGAGTTATGATTAAAAATTCGACAAAGATCGCCGCAAGTTACGGGTTTTAAATTTCACTGAAATTTGGATAAAATGTTGATGAGCTTTTATCTCAATATACTAGGAGTTATGGTGTGTTCTACCGACCGAATCGAAAGTCTATGAGTCTAGCTTCCAACGCAACAAACCATTCGTTAATATGACTTTGGAGTAGAGAGATATTAACAATTTCGTATATGGGTGCACACTGTTACGGGAACAGTGTGCTTAGTCGGTTTTAGTTAAAAACAATTATTTAGGTCAATTTAAAACAGAACCCCTGCATTTTATCCTCTCCAAAACAGAACCTAAAACCTATGGATTTCTCTCAAACTCCTCCCATCCATCTAGCCAATCATAACAACAATTTAGTCATCCTCAAGATGGAGAACACCATGGTAACTTCGGAATCGTGAATTCTTTGGTGTTTCACTTTTCGTAGGAAGACTCTGCCTTGAAGTAATCTAGAATTTAAAGTAATTATGGTCACATAAGGTATGGTTTAACTTCCTCTTTGATCTTTGTAAACTTCTACCATAAGAATTCCTAAGAAATAGTTGAAACCTCTATAGAAATGTTCTTGATTTTTTAAGAAACCTCTCTTAATATGACTTGATTGTTGGGGCTGTTCTATATGGTTTTATTGTGTTGTTTGGATCTGTGAAGACATGGATGGAATCGTGTCGATGAGGAGATATAGTAAAGTAAAAATTTGGTGGTGTGTTGGGGGGAAATTAAACTACAAAAGAGTCTACAAATTCATGGCCGCAAGTTGTTCGCTTAAATGTCTAAATGAAGAATTATATAAGATATGAGCTTGAATTTGATATTGAATGGTTCATATTATGTAGGAAATCATTCCTAAGGATTTTGAGGTCTCGGAAATTGTATATATCTCCATCGACAAGATATGTAGGGCTTTTGCTATATTTTTCGGCATGACTAGAATTCGAATAAACGTTTATCGAATTGTTTCGTCGGATTCGAGTTATTTCACCTTCAACTTATAAAGATGCTTAGACCTGATCCTTTCTCATAGATTGCTTACTTCAAAGAATATCTATGAATTCTCGGTTTTCCTTGTTCCTTGCTTAAAAAGAACTAGAGCCTTTTTACTCGTTCTCCTTTCGACGTTCATATAAATCATGAATAAGTAACACTTACTTCAAAGGTACTCATAATACATAACTCTCATGTTCTTAGTACTTGTTGGCTCATAGTTGAAAATTAAATATTTTAGCGACAACCATGATAGTCGGGGAATAATGATGATAGGGCACTTCGACTCTTCTTAGAATACGTCTTTTAAGGTTAGTTTCGCATTGCACTTATATAATTCATGATTTAATATATGTATATATTTACTTTCATTACCGAGACGCACTATATACGGCCGGGTATGACACCTATTGTGTAACCACTGATCAGTTGGGATTACCGAGTTTCACGTGGCCGGGTACGATTTTACCGAGCCTTTATTATGGTCGGGTATGTTATAGATATTATAGCCCCACAGAGGGATTATTATTATTATATAATGTGATATATTATAAGTAGCGATAGTGAGCGACGATTCCACGAGCATACATTTATATCCATGTTGAATTTTAGTTTCCTATCGAGGCTAGTTTCAGAATTCAAATTGTCCCTATATCTCTTCTCTTGTTAATTATAATTTTCATGTTACACTTGTCGCCCTACATATTCAGTGCATATTTCGTACTAACGCCTTTTTATGCGTTGTGTTCATGCCCACAGGTTCGGATAGACAGAGCGGTGTGCCTTCTCAGTAGGACCCCTAGGATCAGCATTGGGTTTCGCACTCCACTTCTTCGGAGTTGCTGACTTTGAGTCCATAGGTACTATTACAGATGTATATGTGTAGTTTTGGGCATGTCGGGGGCTTTGTCCCGCCCTGTTGAGATTGTCTTATACTCTTAGAGGCTTGCAGACTAGCGGTCATTGCATATATATATTTTTTGTATGGCCCTATCGGCCTTCTGGATAGTTGTTATACTGTTGTTGTAGCCTTGTTGGCCTAGGTTATATATATATATATATATATATATATATATATATATATATATATATATATATATATGTCGTTTTGGGCTCTTCTGCCTGCAGGTTATTATATTTCAGATCATATCTCATGGTTGGTTCGCTCGGGCCTTCGGGCATCGTGTGTCAACCAAACCTCCCAAGATTGGGGTATGGCACTATAATAGTATACTTATTACCTGTAAATTCACTTGCCTTTTCCCTTTTTAATTTGCTTTAAGCTTTTACTCAGCGTGAGGGGCAAGTTAAAAATGCAAAAAATAATAATATTATAGTATGCTATATAATGTAACAGTATACTCTTACAATTAGTTCCTTTTAGAATTTTTTGAAATTTTTATTGACAATTGATATTATTTCAGTTTAATAATTGAAGTAAATTATTTTTAACTCTTTGCATACAATTGTATACCCTATTGGTATTAGCTATATACTATACTGGTATCATATGTTAGTTAATATTTTTTGATTGTATTAGCTACATTTAATTAGTACACAATTTAATTTTTCTTTAGTAATAATATAAAAAAAGAATAATAAAAAATAGTGAAAACAGTAAATGAAATTAGATTATGAAGAGAAAAAGAAGTTAAAAAAAGAAGTTAAATGAAATTAGAAAAGGAAAAAAGAAAAAAATAAGAAGAAAACGAGAAAAAAGAAAAGGAGAAAAGAAAAAAAAGCATAGAAATAAAAAAGAATTGGAGAATAAAGAAAAAATTCCCCACAAAAACTACTATGGGTAGGAAATGTAATTAGTTTATGGGTAGAAAAACAAATGGGTAGACAAAGGTAAATAGTTTTATTTTTGTGGGTAACTGTGTCAAAACCCCAATTTTATAGCCCATATTTTAATTTACAACCAACTAGCCCAAAAATAATACGCTAAGATTCAACATCCAATTCTAATAGGTTCTCAAAATAACTATTTAATTTTTAAAAAAGATTCTCAATCTTTTAAGTTAATTTTTGAATCAGTAACTGTGACTCAAATATTACTTTAACAAACCAAATCCATTTGGGTGGTAAAAATTAGATTTTTAACAAGCTTAAATATGTGGGTTTAAATTTCGAATTTGATTTTGTGAGAAATTTGGAGTGGGTGTTATCTGGACTTGTTAGAAATAGCATAAGGAGGTTGTATATAAAATTTGAAGTCATTTAATGGAGATTTGGACTGGTTTTGAACAAGAATTGCAACTGAAAATCGTGGAATAAGTTCGTCTACAGACGCTTGTATAAATGTGTATAAAAATGAATAACAGTGTATAAGATGTGTTTATACACTCATATACACTATTATAAATAATTATACAAAAAACACCTCGATAATAATACCAAAGCTATAAAACGAAATATAACAATAGTCGTACATTCAGCAAAGTACCAAGCGAAGAGCTTAAGTATACCTATATATGCCCAGAGGGACATCATATCATAGTTCTATATATGTATTCACAAAGTGAAGCCAAGATATTGGCAAAAAGCTGGAGGAAAAAAAGGAGAGAAGAGTCGTGCATAAAAGGACATAGTCATATAGGATACATCATAGAAGGTAGTCGAAGTTACGAGATTAGAAGAACTCCGGCCATAATTCGTGAGGTGAGAATAGTCCTAAAGGGGGGAATGCCCTGGATTTTAAATTTATTCACAGAACAACTACCTAGATGACAAAGGACAATATTAAAGTATTCATAAGAGCCATATGGTATGAGAATGAGAAGCGCATCAGTCAACATTCGAGGACGAATGTTCCAAAGGGGGGAATAATGTTACAACCCATGTTTTTGTACCTGAAAGTACGTCGTGAGTCAATTGATGTAAGCTCAAACAGGATGAAATCCTTCTACAAGGACAAGAAAGGTTTGCCGAAGTGTTAAGCAAGTTAAGATGAATATGAGACTTTTTAATCATGATTTAAATGAGTTTAAAGCCATTATATGACTATATATGATGTTTGTATATGAATTATAAAGTTTGAGAAAAATCGGATTTAAGTTGCGGAAAAACCGACTAAGGATTTGCCTTGTAATTAAGTTTTTTGAGTAATAAATTTCGTATGCTATATGAGGTCTTTTTGGGACATATTATATACCAAATTGAAGGTCTTGGAATGTAGTTTCCAACTCTCTTACTCATACGACATCCGGATAAAAAGATATAAGTATTTGAAAAAGGGCCAATGAGATGGTGCCAAGTAGCACTTTTTGACTTTTCAACCAAAATGGGTATTTATCTTCCTATGTCGTCTCTTTCTTCATAATTCCATAGAGCTCGACCAAATAAGACTTTTAACCTCACCCTTAAGCTATCCACAAGGTTATCCAACAAGATTATCGTCCGAGGCACGAAATCACGAAGCAATAACACTAGAACGATCCCCACGATATAAATATCGCTATATAACCTCTCTTTTTCTTTGTAGTTTGAGTTTTGGAAGGTATTTTGAGGTTAATAAAAATTCCTAATTTATGTTTTCAAGCTCTTAAACATCAAGGAAGATTGATTAATTTATTTCATAATAGTTAGAACTCACGGGACGGTGATCGAAAGCCGTGAGTTCGAGTTATTTGATTTGTAATGGACTGTTTTGTGGGCTGTTTCGTGCAGCTTTTGGGCTGTATATTTTGCTGCATTAATAAAATTTTTGGAAGATAAATGGTGTGGAGAAACACCACTTAATGGCGAAGTGATGGATTAGTCATTCTTTGTAATATTTTCGGGGTGTTGGACACTACTATAGTCATCGTTTTTAGTATGAATTAATTGGGGTATGTTGGGCTGTTGTAATCTAAATATAACATGGATTTCGACTTGCATCCACTGTAGGAGGTAATTATATTGTGTTTCTACATGCGCTTAAGGTTATTTTGGCATTAGTTAAGTTAAATGGATGAATTAGACATGAACTAGTGAATAAAGTTGCTAATTAAGAATAATTGGAGTTGTGGATCATTTTCTTTGTTATGGATATATGGTATAAGGCTGGAATTATTGATGAATGACTTCATTATCATGTTAATGATACTATTAAGTTAAATTAAAAAGTTTATAAGGGATGATATGGGGTATACGAATTCCAATTGGAGCTTGTCGCTCGTCGTAAAATAGTTATGACTTGTTGTTGTTTTATGGTGTTGTGTTATTGATAATTATGTATTGCTGGATTCTCTGGTAATTTTTGTTGGTATATGATATTGGAGGAGGCTCTTGCTACAAGGGAGATGCTGCCCGAATTTATATAAACGATCTACAAGTTTAAGTTGCAGACTTAGTCTTTATTCAACACTGATTTTGAATCTCCATATGCAATGGTAGATTGAGTTGAGTTTTTTGAAGAGTAGCTTGGGAGGTATTAAGGACTCACCATGGTTAAGGTATGTTAAGGCACTTCCCTCTTTCTTTTGGCATGATCTAAAGTGAAATGAATACGCTATTTCATAACGGATCTACTCCTAGAAACTAAGGTTGCCCATGTTGTTCTTTCCTTATAAAGTTATTTTAAGCAAGTATGTATGATCCTTGAATCCTATAGAAGCTCATATTGATGGTATGATGTCCATAATATTAATTGAAGGTGCAACGACATTAAGTCACTCCAAAAGGTTTAGAACGTGATTCCATGAGTCTAGCATGCATTTATATATAGTATCTATTTTACTATACTGAGCCGCGCTATAGTAGGCCGGGTACGACATCTATTGTGCAATCACTGATCAGTTGGATTTACCGAGCTTCACGTGGCCGGGTACGATTCTACCGAGCCTTATTATGGTCGGGTATGTTTTTACCGAGTCCTCTTTGAGGCTGGTACGATATGATGATAATGATGATGCCTATAGAGGCGTATGTTTTTAAAAGTTTATTTATATATATGTATTATGCATATCATGTCAATAGCCCCAGAGGCACGCAGATGTTACAGGTTGTATCTCCTCTATCTCTCTTTATATTACTATTCTTGTTTATGCTTTCCTGCCTTACATACTCGGTACTTTATTTGTACTGACGTCCCTTTTGCCTTGGGACGCTGCGTTTCATGCCCGCAGGTCCCAATTGATAGGTTGACATTCCTCCGAGTAGGCTATCAGCTCAGCGGAGGTGCTGGTGCATTCCACTTACTCCGGAGTTGCCTATTTGGTCAGTATGCTTTGGATATGTATTGATTGGTATAACAGGGCCCTGTCCCAACCTTTATGATTTTATGTACTTTTAGAGGCTTGCAGACAGATGTCATGTATATAAAAATTGTATGGCCTTATCGGCCTATGTTCAGTGTATGAGTGATCACTTTGGTTTTATAGGCATGTATGTCACTTGTATAAGTTTCCATGTCATGTCAGGTCGTCCAATATTTAGTATTCCCTTATGATTCAGAGTATGGTCTCATCGACCTAAGTTTAGGGTTTCCCCTCCAGAGTTCACAGTTATAAAGTGGTACGTTCGGGCCGAGTATGGCATCGGGTACTCGTCGCGGCCCATCGGTTTGGGTCGTGACATACGGTTCCCTATAATTATTTTTGTGTGTTGCATTTCTCATTCTTTTCATTAATTATAACAAGGCATTAACCATAGTTAAGTAATAAATATTCCATATATAATTTTCAGAAATTTTGATATTCCCTCCTACAAACTCCATTTCTGGCGCCAAAAGTTATCTCCAAAAGAATTTACCAATATGCATGTCAATCCTTTTAGAAATTTAAGTTGCAATCTACCGTAGTAAATTTACCCTTCCATTCCACAATTTTCTTTTCATTATTCTGGAGTTCACTATCGTTTAAAAAAATTTGAAATAATTATTTAAAAATTCAATCTAATTTTAACCGAAAAATTAAAATTTATTCGTAGCAGAACCATGTATTGGAGAGCTTTCAATTATTATTGTTGTCTTGCTTTCTCCTTTTCAATGGTAGATTTGTGGTCACATCTCAAAATTAACCTATGGATGTTTCTCATTCATTTGTATCAATAAACCTTGGGATAAAATTTTATTCATTTAGACTTGCATATGAATATTACTAAAGAAAACACTGCTAGAATTGGTTGGAAAGAAAATTACTACAAGAAAGAAAGAAGGAATCTTAGATAATGTGTAGCTATAATTGTGAGATTGCAAAAGATATTATTTGGTAATAAATAAAAGAAGGAATTAAATACTTTTAATTATGGTTAGGGCTTTATTTTGTTCAGTTAAATCCCATCCATTAATATTAAATCATGACAAGTGTCTCCAATCTAAGTAGGAACTCGAAAAAATGGAGAGATTAGGAAATGGAGGGGAGTTGGATCCAAGAATAACGAATTTAAAAGGGTAAATACTTACCCGCACCGGGTGTTTACACCAAACCAATAGATATATGACATATGTTTTGCATATGAACTTCAATCATTTAACCATATGGTAAATTATGTGCATTCTCATCTAATTAAATTAATTAATCATAGTGAGTTAATATAGTTTGATATAAACACACAGTGTGGATAAATATTTATCATTTAAAAGTATTATCTGTTTGCCAACTTTTTCTCTAATAAGACTTCCAAATTTGCTTTTTCTCTTAACCAAAACTAATAGCGGAAGTGAAGATTAGAGAAATTAGCACCTCATCTCAAAAAACAATTAGTGGAATAGATTATAGGTCGCATTCAAGCAAATGCGATTTATAAGTTGTATTTATTATAAGTCGCATTCCACTCGATTTATCTATCCAATTCAACCAATAATTTTAGTAAAAATAGCACGGTATAGTCAGTTTTGGGACTGGTTATTCAAAAATAGCCAATGTTTACGAAGTCAATGAAAAATAGCCACTATTTTGCTGCAACATAGACCGGTCCAGCATAATATACTGGAGTTCGGTGCACCTGTGTATGAACTTCAGCATATTATGCTGGACCGATATACTTTGTTGACTCCAGTATAATATACTGGAGACTAGAGCACCGGTGCTCCAAACTCCAGTATATTATACTGGACAATTAGAACTCCAGCATAATATACTGGAGTTTCAGCATACTTATCCTGGAACTCCAGTATAATATGCTGGAGTTCAAGCATACTTATGCTGGAACTCCAGTATAATGTACTGGTGTATTTTCCGGGTTTTGAACAGTATTAAATTTCATACTCAATCAAATGGGTTCACATAAATGGAAACCGAGATAGTACTAAATTATTTTTTGTCACATACCCGCTCTGATGGTGCAAGTACAATTCGGGCAAAATAAATTAGTCAACCTCTTATAAAGAAAAACGCCTAGCCCCTCTCTTCTAAAAGTCAACTATCATGGTTTCCTCTTAAGCAGATTAGGATCTATTGAAGATTCAACTAAAAGGGAGCTGCTCATTAATTCATCTCTTTTTGGATGTAATGTGCTTTTAAGCAAGTAAAACAGCTCCTTTATCAACTAACTAAGGTGGTTCATTTTCTTTTTAAGCTGAATTAGTTGTGTTTTATTTTCTACAGTAATGGAGTATTAGTATCTTTTCTTGTTATCTGTTGTTTTCCCCTTGTTTCGATCTTCTTATTGTGTGCTATAAGTTAGGGGTAACGTTTGCGTACGCACTATCCTCTCCAGACCCTATTTATCGGATTATACTGGGTTTGTTGTTCTTGTTGTTGTGCTATTTTGCTATTGCTATTGTTCTTGTCTTTGTTATTTTCAACATGGTTTATTCACTATATTTTTCTTAAGCCGAGAGTCTATGGGAAACATATCTCTACCTCTAAGGTAGGGGTAAAATATTGATACACATTTCCCTCCCCAAATTCCACTGTAGGAATATATTGGGTATGTTGTTGTTATTGTAGTAGTATTTTCTCTTGTGAAATGTGAGTTGGGATTACTTTCAGTTTCATTTCCTAATATGAGAATGGTTCAAATGATGCTAAAATGTGTTCAAGATTCCTTGAAGCTGCCTTCAGTTTTATAGCAAATACCAAAAAGAGAAAAGAAAAAAAAGTTCCTTTTGCAAATTCTACACTTTTCAAGCTCAGGTTCTTAATTTTTCTTTTCAGCTACAGTAATCATGTTTATTTTCTGAACATTGCAAATTGGACCTTGGGGTCTGCTTCTCAGTGGGCTTTTTCCCCCATTGGGATTGGGTGAAATGTTGCATGAATTATTGTTTAGTTGGATGACGGACTGCTGTGAGCAGTGGTAGAGCCAGGAATTGTAACAAGGGATTAAAAAAAAAAAAATCACACCTGTGATTTTAACCTGTATTTCTCTCATGTTAAGGAGATCCAAAACATTATATGTTTATAAGAAGAATTTTGATTTTACTCTATTTACGCAGTATAACTTTGCATGTGGCTCTGCCACTTGGTTGCGAGGAGGAGTTTTTGTTAAGTATAGGGTGGGCAGAGGAATAATCAGAGGTGGATCCATGATTTGAACTTTGTAAGTTTGGATTTGGAATTCTACCACATCCCTCTAATTTACTCAGTTTGGAAATATAATATAGTCAAAGTAGTTGATCTTTTAACACAAACAAGGTCTAAGTAGCTTTTCTAAGTCCAAAGCTACTGGGTTCGAGTGAACCCATAGCTCCTTCACTCGATCTGCCCCTAGGAATAATGCAGCTTTCATTGATCTTTCGTTGGCTAGTAGTAGGCTTTAGATTTTATCATTTGTCAGTGCAATGAATAGAATATGACTAACCAAAGTGTACATTGTTGACGAGTTCTATTCGAAGATAATGAAGCAACTTGGATCCCTAGGGCTTTAGTCTAGTGGTAACAGTGCGACTTGTTATGTGTGGATTAGGCACATGTCACGATTTCGACGCAGAAAAATGCATAGAGGGGCGGGTCATCATCCACCGAGTTTCGAACCGTGTGGCATTGGCCCTCGGAGATGTCTCGGTTATCACAAAAAAGAAAAAGGATAATGAAGTAACTTGGAATGTCATTAAATCTGATTGAGTTGTCTTAATATTCTGTTTCACAAGTTGACCAGTAGAAATAGTTTTTGGAATAATGTGTTTGTTGTTTTGTCTAGTGATTCCTGGAGTCATTCAACTCTTCAGAAGGCAGCTTTCATTAAATTGTTGAGGAAGTGCAACAGCAGGTTATAGAGGATAGAAAAGTTCTCCTATTTCCACTCTACTTGGTTAAAGATGCCATCTACCTCTTATAGTTCATTACCACCTTCCAAACAGTGGGATTATGATGTGTTCTTGAGTTTTAGAGGAGAAGACACGCGTAAGACCTTTGTAGCCCACCTTTACAGAGAATTACGTCGGGCTGGAATCAATACCTTCAAAGATGATGAAACACTAGAACGAGGTGCATCGATTTCACCTCAACTTGTCAATGCCATTAAACGGTCAAGGTTTGCCATTATCATCTTCTCAAAGAACTATGCATCATCCAAATGGTGCTTGGATGAGCTAGTGAAGATCATGGAATGTCGAAATGAAATTGGGCAGGTAGTTATACCAATTTTCTATGACATAAATCCATCAGAAGTACGTTCCCAGAGAAATAGTTTTGCCGAAGCCTTTTCCAAATATGAGGAGGAATTCAAGGGTGACACCAATAAGGTGCATAGTTGGAGGAAAGCCTTAAATAAAGCAGCCAATTTGGCAGGCCATGATCTGCATAGTACTACTTACAATGGGTCAGTAGCCTTTCTCCTTGGCATTAAAATTCTTGATCTTTTTGCAGAAAGTTATTTCTTATACTGTTGAGTTTTTCTTGGATAATGGGTGCATTTGCACAAAGAACTTTCATTCGTAGACTTCTCTAGTCTTGGGCTAGGAAGCAAAAATATTAATGTACCAATTACTTTGTGTATCCCATGAATTTATTTAGCCGCAAATAACCCAGCCATCTATTCGCAGGGGCATACGCACCTTATACCATGGGGTGTCACGGGACAATGCTTGGTCGAAATTTTTCACTAGATAGTTATAAGAAAAAATGAAAATATTGGGGATACGTATAGAAAATGACACCGCTTGTCATTAAAGTCATTTATTCGTTTGTCCATTTCTTCTAATTATGACATTGCTTTTGTAAAATCCTGCGCCACTATCTACTCGTTCACTTTTCACACCTGTAAAATACACAGGTTAGCTAAAGTTATCTCGTTCTAACAAGTATGGTAATTACAATCCTTTTTGCCTCACGGTGGGTGGGTAAGCAGGAGGGGGTACTTATGGTTAGACTAAATGGCCGAGAAGGTTAGCGAGGTTTCTGCTATGGTGAAGTGAAAGATCTTTCACTATAGTAGAATTAGAATCCAAGATAAAAAAAAAAGAAACAAAGTAAGGTCATTACTATCCTGTTTGTTCTTACAACTCCTATGTAATCCTATTTGATGATACCAAATTCACAGTCTCCTTTTTTGTTTTGATCTATTTTGTGCTTTATTTAAGTGTCTTTTTCTCTTCTTTACTTTAAACTCTTTTCACTTAGATTGTCATTGTCTTCTCTTTCTTGTGCAGAAATGAGTCTTGGTGCATTCAACGCATTGTGAAAGAGATAGCTAATGAGTTGTGCCAAAAGTCGATGATCAGTGGCACTCTAGTCGGAGCAGAATCACAAATTCAGGCTGTAAGCTCGATGTTGATGATGGAATGTGAAGATGTTCGATTTATCGGTATTTCAGGGATGGGTGGTATTGGCAAGACCACTATTGCAAGAGCCATTTTTGACAGGTTTGCTCATCGATTTGAAGGTGCTTGCTTTGTTGCAAATATTAAAGAAAATCAAGATAAACAAGGATTGCTGTCTTTGCAAAAGACTGTGCTTTCTAAGGTGTTGACAATTGAATCTGTGAATCTTGCTGATGAATATGGTGGAATTGATATAATAAGAAAAAGGCTTGGCTTTAAGAAGGTTCTAGTAGTTCTTGATGATGTGGATCACCAAAACCAGTTGGATGGGCTAGCTGGAGCCCATGATTGGTTTGGTAAATACAGTAGAATTATTATAACAGCGAGGGACGAGCACTTGCTTTTGAACTGTGATGACACTTATAGAGTTAGTTTACTTGCTATAGCTGAAGCTACTCGGCTATTTAGTTGGCATGCTTTTAGAAAGACATCCCCGGTCAATGGTTTTGAGCTGTTTTCTCACCGAGTTGTACAGTACGCTGGTGGCCTTCCCCTGGCGCTTAAAGTCTTGGGTTCCTTCCTTCGTGGACGGAACATAAAGCAGTGGAGGAGTGCACTGGATACACTGCAAGATATTCCTAATGATGAAATCATTTCAAAGCTTAAGATAAGTTATGATGGGCTAGGGGATAAAGTGAAGCAAGTTTTCCTAGACTTAACATGTTCATTTGTAACATCAGATGCTGCTACTCTGAAAAAACTGTTCACTGAAATAATTATTGATGTCCTGGTTGAGAAGTCCCTCCTTTTTGTATCATCATTTGGTAGGATTGGGATACATGATTTGATTCGAGAAATGGGCCGACGTATTGCAGTGCAAGAATACCCAAGGCGCCGGATATGGCTTCATGAGGATATTGCTGATATTTTAAGTGAACATACGGTAGCAATATTTCCTGATAAATTTTTAAGCCATCACAATTTTACAATATTCTGCTCTTGCCTGCTCACAACAGGATAGTCCCACATCTGATCTTTTTCATGAAAGCGATACGAATGTCTATTTCAAAGGATGGATAAAATTAGTTCCCACATTTTGTTAGAAAATAGAAATCATTGTTTGATCAGATTCATTTTTTAAAGCATTAAACTCAATTATCATGTGCAAGTATAAAAGCATGACTTGTCCTTTGCGCTCTGTTAATGCAATTTTTGAATCCTCTCAGGGCGGAGAAGCAATAGAAGTCATATTAATCCCGTTGATGTCCAGCTCAGAGGAGAATACCATTCACCTGAGCAATGAAGTCTTCAGACATATGAAGCGACTAAGAATATTTGTATCATCATCTCACAAGAACGTCATGTATTTTTGCTCTCATGACCCCATTAAGTTTCTTCCTAACAGCTTATGCTGGATTAATTGGTCATATTATCCTTCACCATCATTGCCAGAAAATTTTGAACCACCAAAGCTGGTGGGGCTTATTATGCATTGCAGTTACGTGGTTAACCTCTGGAAGGGGTCAAAGGTATGATTTTGAGTTTTTGAGTCCTCTGCGAATATATAGTTTAAGACTTATTTTCTTCTATGATCTAAGTTACAAAAACTGTAGTTGCACATACAAAAGACATGAATTTAATGTATACTTGTATTCATTGATTTCATTTAATTGTTCAAAACAGCATTTAAACAGGTTGAGTATTCTTGATTTGAGTGATTCTCGAAAATTAATCCAAATTTCAGACCTTTCCGGGTCTCCAAATTTGGAGAGGCTAATCCTATGTCACTGTGTTCGGCTGGTAGAGGTCCACCCATCTGTTGGAGCCCTCAAAAAGCTTACTATTTTAGATGTGGAAGGTTGTGAAAAACTTGAAAGGCTTCCCTCTAAGTTTCAATCCGGGTCTCTTGAAGTTCTAAATTTTTCTGGTTGTCGGAGTTTGAGAAAAGTTCCAGACATTCAGCAAAATGTGAATCGTTTAACAGAATTCAAGAAGCCAAACTTTGGGGTACTTGAATTAACATCATCATTCCTGAGCTATCTAGATTTGAGTGGCTGCAGTAACATTGAAACGCTCCCTAGCAGCATGTGCAGGTTGAAAAATTTGAAGTATCTTTACCTCAATCGCTGTACCAAACTAAAGAACTTGCCAGAAGATATTTGTGAACTAGTGAACTTGGAGGGGCTTGATGCGAGTGAAACATCAGTTTGGTGCACCCCAAATTCCATCACATGCTTGAGGAAACTGAAGTACCTATCTTTTCGGAAAGTACCCAAGGCTTTTCATTTGAGCGATTTATGCAGTTGGGGATGTTTTGCCCAACTTGATTTGAAGTTTCAGCTGCCCAGCACTTTATCAGTCTTTTGCACACTTATAAGACTGGATCTCAGTGCTTGCAATTTGTTTGATGGCAGTATTCCTGAGGATCTTGGATGCTTGGCCTCACTACTAGAGTTAAACCTGAGCAGAAATAACTTCACCTTTTTACCTAAAAGCATTGTGCTACTTAACCGCCTTCGACACCTTGACATAACCTATTGTGAAAAGCTAACAGAGCTGCCAGAGCTTCCTCCACGTATAATGAAACTGTTTCTAGACGATCGCTTTGCTTTGGAAAGCATTCCAACACTACCAACCATGTACAAAGAGTTGTACTTGGTCTCATTCGCTAATCAGAAGTTGCAAGAGATGTGGTGTGCTTCACGCAGGGAAAGTTCTGGTGCAAAGATGAGAAACTGTATAAGGAAGAACATGACGGATATGCTAGAACAGATTCTCCTTCCATTTTTGTCAATAGTGCAGCTTAAGGTATGCTTCTCCTTCTGTCTTTCCGTATAAACTTTCTGAGATTTTAAGCATGCAAGGATGCGATTTTGTTCGTTTTAGGGTGTGGCCTGTGGTCAATTAAATGGGTTGAGAACCCTGAGATCTCAAGTTTAAATCTCAGTGGAGGCTAAAATACTACTCCCTCCGTTCCAGTTTATGTGAACCTATTTCCTTTCTGGTCCGTTCCAAAAAGAATGACCCCTTTCTAACTTTGGAAACAATTTAGCTTAAATTTACAATTATACCCTTAATGAGAAGCTTCTATAACCACACAAATATTCTGGGTCCCCTTTTAACTTGTTTAGGACCACAAATTCCAAAAGTCTTCATTTTTTCTTAAACTCCGTGCCCGATCAAAAAGATTCACATAAATTGGAACGGAGGGCGTAGGTGATTTCTTCCCATCTGTCCAAGCCTTGGTTGACAGAATTACCGGGTACCTGTACTGGTTGGAGATAGCAGGTACCCTCGGGAATTAGTTGAGGTGAGGCTGTGCATGCAAGCTTGCCCGGACACCACGGTTATAAAAGGATGTAATCTTGTATCTGTAGATGTTTTAAAAATGAACTAATCGTGTAACATTAATATTGTTGTAGTTGGTTTTTGACGACCAGCGCAGAGGGGGGAGATTTGGTATTGTCTTCCCTAGAAGTGATCCAAGTGCTAAGGTTCCTAGGTGGTTCAAGTATCGTAAGACATGTTCAACGAGGATTTCCTTCAACCTGAAGAGACACTGGTATAATAATAAGTTTATGGGATTTGCTATCTATTGTCAGCTTCCTTTCTTAAATGACGAATCACCGAAAAACCGTAATAGGCAGTTTGCATTCAGTTTGCTATGGGGTGCAACAATCACTACAAAATTGGTGCCAGGACGTACTGCTATGGATCAACAAACTCCTGCAAAAATAGTTCATTTGCAAGTGTCAAATGTAGTAGCATATGGCAGTCATGACTGCTTTATTTTCTTACAATTGGACCTAAGAAAGTTACATTTTAATGGTAAAGGTAAGGGCACAATGTTGATAGATAATCCAAATGACTATTGTAGATTTGAGGCATCTCTAGATTGTCGTATGTCATCAAATTGGGGAGTTCGTCTGGTATATGCTGATGATATTGAGGTGATGAGGTTGGAATGGGCTTGGCAGTCTAACAGATTTGAGCTTGAGCATTTGCATGAAGAGGATCTCGAGTTGTGTACTGGGAGGTTGAAAGAATTGTCAGTCCCAGGGGAAATAAGATATTTTTATGCAACACTTATTTTCTATGAATTGCCAGTTCTATCGACTTGCCCGAGATGCTTATCCTTTGCTGAAGACTTGACCCACGTATTCTTGAACTGTAAATACTCTCAGCTAGTCTGGGAAGGATCAAGATTGGGCCTAAACTTTAAAGTTGGGACCCCAGTTGAATTTCAAGAGTGGTTACTTAAGTGGACTTTGTCAGCTCCTGAAAATGAAGATTTCAGTTTTTCGTTAGCTGTCCTATGGGCGATCTGGAAGCACAGAAACAAGTTAGTGCATGAAAGAGCTGTTTTTGTTCCCTCAGAAGTCATTTCCACTGCCATTAAAGAGCACTCAAGGTTTCCGTATTCTGTTGGCATAGCAATAAGAGAGCTCTATGAGGTGCATAGAGGAACAATTGTCGATGTCAATGCTTTCAACGTTGATTCTGATGTACAGCTGGACGACAACGTACTAGTAATGGAGGTTAAGGGAGCTTGGAAAGAGGGACAAGAATGGGCTGGAATGGCATGGGTAGCTTATCGGTGGAACTCTGGGGTTAAAGTGGCTGAGGCTAGAAGATCGTTGAAGGTCAGGAGCAAACTACATGCAGAAGTACATGCCTTTGAGCATGCAGTGAAATGGTCCCTCGTCATAGATTCTCCAATCGTAATTTTTTCTGATAACCAGATCTTGATTAAGGAACTCCATAATTCAGATTGCTGTTCAGATCAAGACATTGTCTGTATGTTGCATGAATGTCTGGAATTCATGGAAGCAAATGAAATATCCTGGAAAGTTGTCAAAGTTGCAAGTTATGCAGTATCAGCTGCAAAGAGAGCAGCAAAAATGGCCATGAAGACTCACATGGATGTATTGATCTGGGATCCTATTGACATTTAAACGGGGAAAGTGCACAAATAACCATTCTCATGGATGCTGTTTAGAGATTAGCCAGTACTTATTTTGTCCTGAAATTCTAAACTAAAAATCTTAACTTCAGGACAACTCAGGACATTTTTTGTCCCGAAAATTTGAACTGAAAAACTGAAATTCAGGATGCAATGACTAACTCTTAAATAGCAACCCTTTAGAGTAGCTACCTGGTGTCATTTCTACTATTTAAACTTAGGTGAGAGTTCCAAGAGGCAAGTCGGAAGGTAAGTCGAACAGCTTATAGGCCATGTCGTGCTTCTTCTTCTTTTTTCTTTTTAAAATTATTTTTGGATGGCTATTTGTAACGGTTATATTGAACAAGGAAGCCAATTTTATCTGAGTTGCATGAGAATATTTTTAGTATTGTCTGTGCATAAAACTTAAATCTTTCCTCGAATTATTTGACATAGGCATGAGATTGGGTGGTCTTGGTCATATGGCTGTAAAATTTGCTAAGACTTTTGGAGTTAAAGTCACAGTTACTAGTACGTCTGCTCAGGGGCGAAGCTACACTCTGGTAAGGGCGGTGACCGCAAATGCTTGACTTTGTGGTAAGAGTACAACACATGATGTGTGGTTAGCTGCATGTCACGTGTTCAAATCCTACCACAGGAAAAATTTGGTATTTAAGTGGAGAAGGGTAGAGGGGCGAGTCCATTATCCATGGAGGTTCGAACCGTGCGTTACTTGTTCTTGAGAATTTTTTCGGTTATAAAGAATTTAATGTCTTTATGTTCAATACCAATTAAATGAGAAAATTGGACCAATTATCCTTTTATTTTGGCTATTGAATATTCTATACGCCTAACAATTGCATTTTAGGAATAGTGTTCGCTAGACTCTTCTACTCTTCTAAGTATATGACCAAAAAGATAATTTTAAAAAATGTTTGTTCATTTCATTATATAATGATATTTAATGAAGACATTGATTTAACATGCTACTCCACTTAGCTTCATAACAGATGAAAAATAACACTTCCTCTCTCATTTTATGTTAGGCATATTTTATTTTTTAGTTCGTCCCGAAAAAAAATGACAATTTTAAAATTTTTTAGAATCAATTTAACTTTAAGTTTTTCATTTTACGTTTAATGAGATTTTATATCCACACAATTATTTAAGGTTTATTTTAGATCATAAATGTTAAAATTTTAATTTCTTTTTTAAATTTCATACCACATCAAACAGTATCATATAAAATGAGACGGAGAAAGTATTACAAATAGTTTCTTAAAAGAAGAAAATAATCGGTTGCTAGTGTACTCCATGAAGTAACCACGTTAGGAAACTTCCCACCAAACGTGCTTTACATCCAAGGATAGCAAGGTTCAAATTAAAGAGATAAAAAATTTCAAATAATTTATTCTATCGCAAGCTGATACGGACACTACGATTAGGGGTGAAGCTAAATGGACGCAAGAGCTTTAACCAAATTCCATTCATCAGAAAATTGTAATACAACGAATTTTTATTATGTATATATAAAGTATTGAATCTCTTAACATACGCGAAATGATTTTAATATAATAGAGAATTAAAATACAAAATTAACAAAGAAAAAAAAAACTTCCCAAGCCACATGGAAGAGTGTTCTGACATCCTCATCACTCTATTTATCATAATAACAAAACAAACCCATAACTACAGTCAGGGGCGGACTTAGTGCATAGACTGCGGGTTTCCGGAAACCCAGTAACTCTTGCGTAGACCCTGTATTTATATTAAGAAATTCACCAAATGTTGATAAATATCTGACTGTGAACTCAGTTATTAGGAACTCATAAGCCTCAAATCTGGATCCGCCTCTGACTACAGTACCATAATTAAATATATATTGACTGAGACAACATATCTTGATCCAATCTTGCGCCATTTCCTGTTGCTATTTTTACGTCTCCTACTCATCATTTATTACTTATACTCAACACTTTAGTCATCAAACAAGCAATACACTGAATGCTAATACCAACAACTCCACACAGCAACAACAACTCGCCAATAATATTTCAGTCTCTAGTGGTTTCAGCCTAATTTCCAGGTATTTATCCTATTATCACTTTATTGTTCTTCTAATGCACAACCAATAAGGATTTAAATTATAAACATTCATTGCTAAAGATTTTTTACGCTACACTATAGTTTAATAGAGTATATGCTAGTAGATTAACTATCATTTTTATCATGTTATCGATTAATGTTTATCATAAAAATTTACTTGTAATTATGTTAGTATGTTTGATATTGTCAGTGCATAAACTTAAACTCTACACTCATTTATGTGGTATGATGCATGTTTTCAGTTTGAGTTTGACTTATATTCACCGACGGTGTAAAGTATTTTTACACTCTTAGATCACTTTTACCTCTTGAAGTAGGTAACTTGTCTTATTTTCAAGCATACAAAAATCCCACTTTTCATGGACAATTATCGGTAATTTAACAGAAGCGAACCCAGGATTGAAGGTTGCGAGTGCACTTTTAGATTCAACCGAAGTCTACTTTGTATATAGGGTGCCCACTACTAATATATTACTACTATTTTCTAAGAACATATACATGTATACATAGAACTTTTGTTGAACTTTACGTGTGTCGGTGATCCCTCTCGGTATAGCATAGGTCCGCCCCTGCCTGTAAATATACTTTAAGTATCCTGATAGTGTGGAAAGTTTTACACAGTTATTGTATAAGTTAAACTCTTTTAGTAATGTGTCCATGAAATCTGTAGTTTTATTCTAAAATGGAAACAAAATGCATTCTTTGAGATATGGAGCTATCATTTCTTTATCCAAACTTCTGTTTCTAATTACTACAATATATGTTCTTTCTTGATGCAGTGAATCATTTAATTGGTGTTGTTGAATTCTTGTTACTTGAGATTGAGGAGTCAATGTTGCTTCATCTCTTCTTTTCGTTGTCCGTCTTTTTATTGATAGACAACGGGAATGCTGGTATAACGAGTTCATTTATTCGTAATGAATGGCCATCTGTGGATATTCCTCTTGACAATGAAGTCTTTGCTGTTCCTAAGGGTTATAATGCTCCACAACAAGTAAGTTACTTTAACTAATTTTTTCAGTTGATTTTTCATAAGAAATGTTTGTGAATGAGTGTAATCTTGTGTTGTAACCTGTTCAAGAACTCGAGATAATTCAATTCGAGTAGCATGATTTCCTTTCCTTTTCTTTGAGCCGAGGGTCTATTGGAAACGGTCTCTCTACCATCCCAGGGTAGGGTTAAGGTCTGCGGACACACTACCCTCCCCAGATCCCACTTGTGGGATTCCACTTGATTGTTGTTGTTGTTGTTGTTTACAATGAAACAGAATTAGTAATGGTATAGAAATTGCATTGAAATTTGAACCCCTTGAAGTATTAAGAAAGACATCTAGGCTGTGTTGCTCGGATCCTCCAAAATGCTGCCGGACTTTTGAAAGATCCGATACACACCTGGCGACATTTTTGAAGGATACGAGCAACATATAACTTTTAGGTAGAAAAATTTCAAAGTCAATTAGTATTACATAATTGACTGCTTTCAAACCATGCTTAATTGAATAGATAGTCTTTGATCTTCAAATTGCAAAGTTGCCTATAATCACTATAAAAAAGAATGAGAAATTACATGATGAGAAAGTACTTTGTAATATCAACTACGCTCATAATCTTCGAGTGCACTGTTCAGCTTCTGCTCATATGTTCCAAAGATAAGAACAACAACAAACCCACTAAAATCTTACATGTGGGGTCTAGGATATGTTCAAAGATAATAAGACGCTAGAATTCCATGTTCGCTTTTTGACTACTGTATATAAACTGCAGGTTTTTTCATGCTAAAGTTCTAAAATGCTAATATCTTCATTCTACTATAGGTGCATATAACACAGGGTGATTATGAAGGGAAGGCTGTCCTAGTTTCATGGATTACGCCTGATAAACCGGGGCCTAGTCAAGTACGTTACGGATTATCTGAAGGAAAATATGAATTTACAGCTGAGGGTTCAGTAACAAACTACACATTTTACAACTACACATCTGGCTATATACATCAGTGCTTTCTTGATGGCCTTCAGGTAATTAGAATTCTCGGTTTAATAGTTTTTTAAGACAAAAGAATCACGATGTCATCTCTTCATTTAAGGGTCATATACATCACACAACTGTCTCCGTGTGACCTATTGGTCATGGGTATGAGCCGTGGAAGCAGCCACTAGTGTTTGCAGTAGGGTAGGCTGTCTACATCACACCCTTGCAGTGCAGCCCTTCCCCGGATCCTGTGTGAATGCGGGATGCTTGTGCACTGGCCTGCCCTTTTTTATACATCACACAACTATATTAGCAAAAGCATATAGTTGAGTTTTTTTCTCATATACCTTAAACAAACACACAAGTACTACTAAATCTGCTGCTTGGAAGTATTTCATTGCTGTAAAGTTGGTAGTTTGATCACTTTTCTTAGTTCCTTAATGTTTTTCCTCTTCAATTTTATGAGATTAAGTTGACTTGGCACACGGATTAAGAACAATAGGTTGACTAATGTATTGGATATTGATAATAGCATAAACAGTTTCATGACACTGATGTTCCATGATGTCTTAAATGCTATCCTCCATTTTCTATCTGGATTGACAGATTAGTTTTACCTTCGTTTCAGTATGACACAAAGTATTACTATGAAATTGGAGATGGTGACTCTGCTCGAAAGTTCTGGTTTGAAACTCCTCCAAAGGTTGATCCAGATGCTTCATACAAATTTGGAATCATAGGTAAGTAGTTTATATTTCGTTACCTTTATCCGCTTTCTAAAAGAGTGTAGTGCTTTACCGCATTATGATGTTTATATTGTCTTTAGTCACTGTCCTCCAGGGTAGGGGTAAGGTCTGCGTACGCACTGACCTCCCAGACCCCACTTGTGAGAACTCATTGGATTTGTTGTTATTGTTGTTGTTGTATTTATTCAACATGACAGTCTGAAAGATTACTAATAGTTATGACAATAAGAATTCAACAATCCAATGAAGCAACTCTTCAGTGTTCAATGCATTGTTCTTTCCTCAGGCGATCTAGGACAAACATATAACTCTCTTTCGACGCTTCAGCATTACATGGATAGTGGAGCGAAGAGCGTACTATTTGTAGGAGATCTCTCTTACGCGGACAGATATAAGTATCATGATGTTGGTGTCCGTTGGGATACATGGGGCCGCTTTGTTGAACAAAGTGCAGCATATCAACCTTGGATTTGGTCAGCCGGGAATCATGAGATAGAATATATGCCGTATATGGTAAAGTTCTGCAACACAGCTCAAGTTCAGATGTTTAACATAATGTTGTTTCCTGCTATATTTTACTTAAAGACCAATTCTTCCTTATTCATGTCTGATTCAAACATCTCAAGTGCTTGTGCCTCATATCAATAATGTTTTAAGATTTGACGGTTTTTTTCATTAACCACAGGGGGAAGTAACTCCATTCAAGTCATATTTGTACAGATATCCTACACCTTATCAAGCTTCAAAAAGCAGTAGCCCACTTTGGTATGCTATTAGGAGGGCATCTGCTCACATAATTGTGCTATCAACCTATTCTCCTTTCGGTATTTCCTGTTTCATTGTCTTAATTCTTGATTTTCTTAAACGTGAAGCAACAACGGTTCATTGTCTTGATTCTTGATTTTCCTACGCTGAGGGTCTACCGGAAACAACCTCTCTGCCTTCTTGAAGGTAGGGGTAAGCTCTGCGCACACACTATCCTTCTCAGACCCCACTTGTGGGATTATACTGGGTTTATTGTTGTTGTATAGAGATGGAAAAATGTTTCTTGTTCTTTTTGGCCGTGGTAGTAAGCATCATTTCACGTATATATTTCTCTTAGTAAGGGCAGCCTTGGCGTAACTAGTAAAGTTGTTGTCATGCGACCAGGAGGTCACCGGTTTGAACCGTGGAAACAGCTTCTTACAGAAATGTAGGGTAAGGCTACGTACGATAGACCCTTGTGGTCCGGCCCTTCCCTGAACCCCGCGCATAGCGGGAGCTTAGTGCACCGGGCTGCCCTTTAGTAAGGGGACCTTTGGAGCAACGGTGAAGTTGTCTCCGTGTGACCTATAGATCACGAGTTCGAGCCGTGGAATCAGCCACAGATACTTGCGTCAGGGTAGGCTGCCTACATCACACCCCATAGAATACAACCCTTCCTGGGATCCTACGTGAACGTTGGATGCTTTGTGCACCAGACTACCCTTTTTATTATATAGCTACTTAGTCTTTGTGTCTCTTATCATGCAGTGAAGTATACACCACAATGGAAGTGGCTGAGAGAGGAATTAAAGAATGTGGACAGAGAGAAGACTCCTTGGCTTATAGTTCTTATGCATGTTCCTATCTACAACACTAATGTAGCCCATTTTATGGAGGGTGAAAGTATGAGATCCGTATTCGAAGGATGGTTCGTTGAGCACAAAGTTGATGTAATCTTTGCCGGCCATGTCCACGCCTATGAACGATCAGTAAGTTATTTCACTTTACATCTATCTTGTGTTGGTAAGATATTCGACTTTTCTGCCTTGTGATAGCTATACCTTCACAAGATAAATGTAAGATCTGTGTACACTCTATTTTCCCCTCCCCCCTCCCAGACGCCACTATATGGGATTACACTGACCCCACTATATGGGATTACACTGGGTTTTTGTTGTTTTTGTTGTTGTTGCCTTGTGATAGCTATGCTGTTGAGATTTGCTAACGTATTCTCTTTTTTCAGTATCGGGTATCAAATATACACTATAACGTCTCGAGTGGTGATCCTTATCCCGTACCAGATAAAGCAGCTCCAGTTTATATAACAGTTGGTGATGGAGGAAATCAAGAGGGTCTTGCTTCAAGGTAAGTTTATACTGTGTAGATTGATTATTTACTTATGTTTTCAACATCTTTTAACTTCTTAACTTGCTCTGGAACTATATATTCATTTGTTTATCTGTGCAGATTTAGAGATCCTCAACCAGATTATTCTGCATTCCGCGAAGCAAGTTATGGCCATTCTACGCTAGAGATTAAGAACAAAACACATGCATTATACCATTGGAACAGAAATGACGATGGAAAGAAAGTTAAAATCGACTCGTTCGTGTTACATAACCAGTACTGGTCAGTATGATCTCTTTTTCCTTAAATTTGAACAGATTCTAGCTTAACAGCTTGTTTCACTTCCACATTTCTCATATTCTTTTACTGTGTATACTTCTGTCTTTATATGTAATGCTGTCTGATGTTTAAGTATGTTTGCTAATACATCCTTCTACTAGATCAATCAGCCTATTCTAGTTCGCCTTGATCTAAATAAGCAATGTGGAATTAGCTTATATAGACGGATAGTATAAAGAATTTTTATGCTATCAATGTATTATAACATGGAAGGGTAACCTTGGCGTAACTGGTAAAGTTGTTGGCATGTGACTAGGAGGTAACGGGTTCGAGCCGTGGAAACAGCCTCTTGCAGAAATGCAGGGTAAGGCTATATACAATAGATCCTTGTGGTCCGGCTCTTCCCCGGACCCTGCGCATAGTGGGAGCTTAGTGTACCGTACTGCTCTTTTAGTGTATTTTAACATGGAAGGGGAGCCTTGGAGCAACAATCAAGTTGTCTCCGCGTGACCTATAGGTCACGGGTTCGAGCCGTGTAATCAGCAACTGATGCTTGAATCCTGGTAGGCCGGTTACATCACACCCCTTGGGTTGAGGCCCTTCCACGGACCCTGCGTGAACACAGGATGCGCTGTGCACCGAACTGCCTTTTAGTGTATTTTAGCATATTGCAGCAAGTAATATATCTTATTTTCCAAGAACTAATTTCACTTATTATGGACGGTTACCTGTAGTCGTCTTTTAAGTGAACTTTTACACTAGGTGTATAAAAATTAAACTGAAGCAACTTATGCTCATGCAGGGGAAGCAATCATCACAGGAGAAAGTTGAACAAAAATCATCTCCATTCAGTCATTTTAAACAGGGCTTCAACTGCACAACTATGAAACAAATTTCTGGAGCATACTGAATATGGATCATTACAATAACAACAACAAACCTAGTGATTTTTCACAAGTGGGGTCTGAATATGGATCATTCAAAATAAAAATTATGAGTTTGTGTTGTTCATTGCATCATTGGAGTTTGAAAAAGCTATATTCGGATATTATGATGTCGTTGCTTAATTCACAACGCATTGACTTCATTTATCCATTCATTTGTTATTTCGTAAGTAGAATGTTAGCCTGAGATGAATTTAAATTGAGAAACATGGTCAGTGAAAATTCATATAACAGACCCCAACTTGTTTGAGATTGAGAAATAATTGTTGTTGCATATAACCGACCCCAGGAAAACGACACCCAATTATATGTTGACCAAGTAAATACTTTGCCAAACAAACATGTCAGACTACGGAGAGAAAGACTCGGAAGGTACTAAAAAGACCCCAACAAAATTTCTTCTTGAAGCTTTAGATCCCATTCTCATCAATGAACTCACTAAATGAAACTATTACCATTTTAACTATAACCGAGAAATCTTTGAGGCCAAGTTAGCATACAGTTTAAAACTCGGTGGGTGATGACACACCCCTCTAGCCTTCTCCACTTAAAACAAGGCTGTTATCTACAACGAAGTTCGAATTCATAACGTGCTTCGGATGTTGCTAATAAATCAAAGTCATGTAGCAAAACTGTTACCATTTCAACAGATCCTAATGCCACAATCAGCTTCTGCACCTAATTAGAAGTCCAAAAAGAGTGCAACTGAATATCTTAATACCCTTGTTGCTATGTGATATAAGTGGCTTTCAATGGTCCCGTTGTATAAGAACAAAGGCGATATCCAGATCTGTAACAACTATAGGGGTATTAAATTACTAAGTCATACCATGAAAGTCTGGGAGAGAGTGGTGGAAATGAGAGTGCGAAGGACGGTGTCTATTTCAGACAACCAGTTCGGGTTCATGCCGGGGCGATCTACCACAGAAGCTATCCACCTTATTAGGAGGACGGTGGAACAATACAGGGATAAGAAGAAGGATCTCCACATAGTGTTTATCGATCTAGAGAAAGCGTACGACATGATTCCTAGGGAGGTCTTATGGAGATGCTTAGAGGCTAAAGGGGTCTCGGTTGCCTACATTAGGGCGATTAAGGACATGTATGATGGAGCTAAGACTCGGGTTAGGACAGCAGGAGGCGATTCAGATTATTTTCCGGTTATTACGGGGTTGCATCAAGGGTCTGCGTTCAGCCCTTTCCTATTTGCCCGGGTGATGGATGCTATAACGCATCATATTCAGGGGGAGGTGCCATGGTGCATGCTATTTGCTGATGACATAGTCCTAATCGATGAGACACGACGCGGCGTCAGCGAGAGGTTAGAGGTTTGGAGACATACTCTTGAGTCCAAAGGTTTCAGGTTGAGCAGGACGAAGACGGAATACCTTGAGTGCAAATTTGGGGCAGAGCCGACGGAAGCGGGAGTGGAAGTGAGGCTTGATTCTCAAGTCATCCCTAAGAGGGGTAGTTTCAAGTACCTGGGGTCGTTTATTCAGGGGTCCGGGGAGATCGACGAGGATGTCACACACCGTATAGGGGTGGGGTGGATGAAATGGAGGTTAGCGACGGGAGTCCTGTGTGACAAGAAAGTGCCACTGTTACTGAAAGGTAAATTTTATAGGGCAGTGGTTAGGCCTGCTATGTTGTATGGGACCGAGTGTTGGCCGGTGAAGATCTCACGCATCCAGAGGATGAAAGTTGCAGAGATGAGGATGTTGAGGTGGATGTGCGGGCATACAAGGAAGGATAAGATTAGAAATGAAGATATTCGAGAGAAGGTGGGTGTGGCCTCCATGGAGGACAAGATGCGGGAAGCAAGACTCAGATGGTTCGGGCACATTCAGAGGAGGAACACTGATGCACCGGTGAGAAGGTGTGAACCACTGGCGGTGGTGGGTACGAGGAGAGGTAGAGGGAGACCTAAGAAGTATTGGGGAGAGGTGACCAGGCAGGATATGGCGCGACTTAGGGTTACTGAGGACATGGCCCTAAACAGGGAATTGTGGAGATCGAGCATTAAGGTTGTAGGTTAGGGGAAATTGTGATGTCTTTTTTACAGCGCACTAGAGTGAGACTAGCCAGTTAGGAATTAGTCTTAGGATGCTATTGATCAACTACTGATGATGGGCTTTATCTTCTGTGTATTAATACCTTACATCTTTCTCGTATTTCCTATATCTCTTATATTGCTGTTACTTTGTTTTTATGGTATTTATGTTATGTTATGGATTTTATGGTACTTTATGTTGTTCTATTATGAGTCTATTGATAGTACTAATATAGTGTCTCTTGTTGCCTCTTTGAGCCGAGGGTCTCCTGGAAACAACCTCTCTGCCCCTCGGGGTAGAGGTAAGGTCTGCGTACATATTACCCTCCCCAGACCCCACTTGTGGGATTACACTGGGTTGTTGTTGTTGTTGTTGTTGTAATGAACAAAAAGTAAAATAAGGGACTATGGTCAAGCAACTTATGCTAAACTTTATCATATAAGAAAATGTAAGTTCTGAGAAAGATTGAAATTGTTAAAAGCAATATTGTCATATAACAAAGAATAAAAAGTAGAGGCACTAACAGTACATAATATAACTAATGTATACTACTTGGAAGATTACTCATTTTTATTCTTGTCCAGCTTCAACTTCAGTTTCTCTTTAGAAGTTTCACAACTTTACATTATCTCTCTTCTGCTTTAATCAACTCATGTACAGAAAATATTCGATTCTACGTAGTCTTTTCCAATCAATATCGGAATCAAAGAAACTTTACTCCCTGTACAAAATTTCCAAGAATAAAACTGAAGTTTGATGTTCATCACTGGGAGTCTCTGTATAATGGCTGTGGGTTCCATTTGAGATGCAAGTTCAGTTTCCCTGATTTAGACTCGGATAATTCGAAGGTGTCTTTATATTCACCTTCCATTAGAACTCTTGTTAAAGTCAGTATGCATTTTCCCATGAAATCCTGTGAAGAAGTTGTGAGAATTGGAAATGAATCAATATAACAGTCAAGAAATAAGATACAAAAATGGTACTCTCCAAAGTTTACGCATAAGAAAAAAGAAAAGGAAAGAGCCCTTAGAAATATCATCTTGCATCTTGATTTATCGCATTGGTTTTTATATATCTTCCTACATGGAACTCCTTTTGCAGTTATATTTACCGTAACCTTAATGTTCTAAGCAATTCACATGCTAAGGGAGATCGTACAAACTAATGACTACCTATCGAAGCACCATTGAAACCATAATGAAAAAGAGAAAACCACAAAGAAACAAAGGGTCAATTTTACCAATTCAATGTTTTAGCAAAGAGCTCACATAGTGAGTTGCTTCAGCTAAAGAAAACATCACAACAATGAAATTGTTCGTTTGGAAATTTTCTGAAAAGCTAATCATTGGTTCTTCTCTCCATCGGAACAATAGGGCCGCTATGGTCATTACTAAACTTGTCGAAGAGATGAAATATAACCAAGGTATATCTTTTTTATCAGAGGTTGAATAGATCATCAGAAGAAGAATTATGCCAAATATTAGGATACATTCTGGAAATATCAAACTTCCATCGAAGAGAAGAAAATGAAAGGCTTTCATAAGTTGGTATTTGGAAAGATACTACAGATATCCATAACGATAATTTGGCACGAGGACAAGCGGAAAACAATAGTCATAGGGTAACATATGGAATTTATTAAAGGACAGATACTCTTACCTTTCCAAATGTGTCATGGTCCCAGACTTCCACAATTAGCATATCATGTAATCCATCCTCAACAACAAAGTCAAAAGTCTGATTCCAAACTGGATTTAGACTTTCATTTACGACCTAAAGAAAACAGATAATCAGCATTATATATATTTTTTGGTAAGTGATAATTAGCATTATATCTAGTTATGAATGAAGAGTATCAAGGCAAGTTACTCTAAACAAGGATAATTAACATTACATGTTCTCAGATGTTGTGACATGGACAGTGAAGATTCAGATAGCTAACCCCGACTTGCTTCGGCTAATACGAACTTTGTGGTTTCCATTGCCTATATATTAGCAGAGGCAGATCCAGGATTTGAACCTTATGGGTTCGAGTTCGGGCTTCTATTTTTTTGATAAGTTGTTAGAGTTCGGGATTCTACCATGATTCATTTGATTTACTGGGTTCGAAATCTATTATTTGTACTTATCTAGTATATTTTTTAACATATACAAGGTCCAAGCCAAAGCTATTGGGTTCAGATGAACCCATACCTATTAACTCTACATCAGCTCCTGAATATTAGATGGAGGACAGGAGGAAAAGTTAGAAATCTCGATCCAAAAATGAGGATCATGTCATACTGTTTCTTTTCCTACTTACCAAAACAACAACAACAACAACACACCTAGTAAAATCCCACTAGTGGGGTATTGGGAGGGTAGCGTCTACGCAGACCTTACCCCTACCCCGGAAGGGTAGAGAGGCTATTTCCGGGAGACCCTCGGCTCAACAGAAGAGACAATAATATCATTCCTACTTACCAAAAAAGGAAAGAAATTATTTACTGAGAAGTCAACAATTAAATAAGAATAAGAAAGGATACCCTGGTTTTGTTCTTGATTTGCGCCTTCTTCATAATCAGCACGGCGTAGGGGTCAGCCTTCCCCCCTATATCAGCTGGGGGCAGGTCATCAGCTGATATCACAGTAACAGAAAGTACCCCTCGTACTATTACTTCCCTTCTTTTGCTGATTTCACCTCCATTAGGACTAGTTTCTTTTCCTTCTGCCCCATTTTTAAGAACTCTCTCTAATGAAGTCATTGTCTCAGTCTGAGAAAAAGGATTAGTTAACCCATTCTTCATGCCAATAGGGCAATACAATAGCTCCAAGTGCACCTAAACAAAGATAATGAGCAGAGTTCAGACGGAGCGCACCGAGACTATTCTACGTGTTCTGCTCAAAATATCAAGAGAGAAATATATTTTCCTACATAGGACTAAAGAAATGGTGATCGAGAATATAGAGAGTTTTGATGAGGTCTGGTACCATAAGGGAAAGGAAATCACTGCCTATGATTTTCCTACATAGGACTAAAGAAACGGCAATCGAGACCATATCAGTAAGAATATTATGAGCAGGAACGAACTCGTATTATTCACAGCACCATCAGTGCCACTCATTTTGAACAGTAAATGCTGTTTCATTTAGTTGTTGCTGAAAATATCACTAGCTTTCCAGTATTTGGATTTTTTGCACATATATTTCCATCAGATTTCCCAGTGCTATGTACGTGTATTTCCAGCTACTGCAGAATCTATTGAAACATGGCCAAGGAAAGTAAAGGGAGTTGCAGTCGTCACCTCGCCCCTATTTTTCTGGTCTCTCTGAATCTCCAAATCTTTCACCAACTTTAACCAAATATCCTTTACTTTACCAGGCTCAAGCTCATTCAAACGGATATGAGCACATCCAAGTAGTTCAGCTGACTGAAGACCTTCATCGTCGTAGATTTTTACCACCAAGTGTTGTGTCAGCGGATCTTCAACTACGAACTCAAAATGCTCATTCCAGATTGGGTTCAAATCGTTGTTCTGAAAAAGAACATTATTTACTTTAATCCTAACTTTTATCAATAAATTAAAGAAACTTTTCCAGGGAAAAGGATGAATAACTTACAATTATTTTGCTCTTCTTCATTCTATCTCGTATAGGGCGTACGTATAATACAGCGAAAGGGTCAGATTTTCCAATGAGGTCTTTATTTGTTAACTCCTTTGCTTGAATAAGTTTCACCTCCAATACTCCAGTAGGCTTCAGTTCAAGGTCACTGGTACGAGAAAATAGAATGTCAATAAGGATTTTACAGCTCCAATCAAAACATGAGATAGTTACAAAATTGCATGAGATAACATTTTGACTTTTCTAGCTCAATGCAAAATGGACGGAAGTCTGACATAAGTTGAAGGAACCACTCTCCAAAACATAATCCAAAATTCTGTCTTTGGAAATTTTATATTTGGAAAGGTCCTTCTGAGGTTCAATGAGAAGTTAAATGTGTTCGACTGGATCAAGATCGGGGAAGCCCAAAGATAAACTGGCTCGGTGAAACCAAGATGGTTCAAAGAATCCATTACTAATATCAATACCTATAATCCCCAGGTAAAATGGGAATAACTTTTCGAACCGGCCATGTGATAGAGTCTTCAATAGCGTCCCGGATGGTTCCCTGGAGAAATAAAATTCATTTTAGCACATCTAGAATGTAGTAAATCATAACAAACATTTGTTAAGAATTTCGTTTATTGATTGCATAATAAAGTTCAAGTTTATGCAAACAACTCAAAGCAGCAAATCCGTTGTTCCTCTCTTTTCTCAAAATTAGTATAGTCTCAGAGAATGCACCAAGAAACAAAAGAACTGTTATTTGAAATTTTTCACGCAACACTCTTTTACTCTCGTGAATGTATTATAGCTACTTCTGTTCGGCATTTCAAGTAAATACCGTTATCCATATTGAAATACAGAAGTTCTAGGCAAGTGCATGACAATATAGAATGTTTACCACAGAAACATGAGAAACAGATTTAAGTGGTAAAGTTTGACCAAACCTCAATTGCATCAGAAAGGCCAGGAATTGCTGTCATGTCACCACCAACTACTTTAAGCGTAAAATCCAGCTTTTTCTGCAAGCAAAGAAATTTATTTGTCATTTTTCCTTTAGAGTTTAGGTGTGAGATATGCACGTGGGTAGTCTTTTCCTGGTGAGAGTAAGTGCCATTTGCACAGACACGGGCAATGTAGAACTAAGATAGTAGGTGCGCCTGCTCCCTCTGGTCTTGCTTGAATTATATAAGTAGTTGAGAATTTTTTTACGAATGTATATTTATATTAAGTTCACACCCGTTGCCACAAAAGAGTAGTGGGTGCAATGATCAGCACCCACTGATGTAAATCCTGACTGCCTTTGGTGTACACACATAAGATGCATATCGGAATGCTGTGTAGCAAGATACATACTTGAATTATCTTGAATATCAACATCCAAATTTAAATAGACATGTGACAAATCCTTGAATTGTTGACCGAGTTAATACTCAATCACTCAGAATCTATTTTCAATTCAAAATAAAAGAAAAGGCCTTAGTATTAATTCGGGATTGTGTAAATAACATGCTTAAATTTTTTTATTTTAAGTATCAACACCATGCTTAAATTGTTTAAGGATAAGTATCAATAACATGCTTAAGTTGATTTTTGTGCATATATGAGCTATGTTGCGCAGACTCTCCAAAATAATGCCGCACCCGTGTCAGATCCTCCAAAAATACACTACTTTTGGAGGATCCGACATGCACCCGGCAATATTTTTGGAGAGTCCAAGCAACATAGTATATGTGCACAAAGTGATACACATGCAAATGAAAGATAAAAAAAAGGTTGAAGTTTATACAACACCTTCTGCCTCAGAGAGTAACATACAGCTCCAAAGCAAGGAAACTCATCAACAAGTGGCCTGAAGATCAGCCTAAAAATACCAGTAAATCCAATGTTTTTCACCTAAATGAAAACAGATCAATAAACACAAAGTTAAAATCATTTTCATAAAAGTTAGAACATAGCATGATACAAATATTTCAGGAACTAAAATAGAAACTTGCATGGATAAATTCGTGACAGCGTTAAAAGGGACAGTAGTCGGAAAAAGGAATGACTATTTTTCCAAGACAGAGTCATGGAAAAAGTAGAATATACAAGAAAATATTCATTGCAAAATACAAGAGTAGGAGAAGGTTTACACAGATAGTTGAGAAGACTCTTTAGTGCCTTGACAGCAAAACAGAACAATGAGACAACACATATTTGAAGTTACATCAAAGCTCTTAACATGGCGCACGTGGACAAATTAAAAAGACAACAAATTACATCAAGATAATACCATAGTTGCTTCTGTAGCTAGTAGCTATAACAAATTGAGTTGGCATATTACACTGGCAGAAAAAAGTGGTCGATATCGGACAAAAGGATCCAGCTTTCATGAAGTTACTTGATATTTTTGGGGAAAAAAAGTATTCACGAAGGGAAAATGAAACAAAACAGTAAGATGTATATATTACTAGTATCTTCTTTCTTCACTCTTAAAGCGAGCAACTCATTTAGATCAATATTAAGGAAGTATTGCAGGGAATATAATGACATTAACATTTCATGCCGTGGTCAGTCCAAGTAAAAAACACATAAGCATGAGCATGTCCATGCAAATCATATGGGATAACCTGCAAGTGTAAGGCATAAATACAGACTACTTAAGCTAAAACAATTGTTTGCTCCATCAACCAATTCCAATGTGTCCTTCAATTTGAGTAATTCGCGGAGAAAAACAATAAAATTTGCATCTCAGCAGAAATTAGGACCATATCATGTGGAGCAGTTAAAGTATGCGGCATAGCTCTGAGGTGCAAATAGTTACCTGCACTGGTAATGCTACACCAACATAAGTCTTGATATCGAGTATTATGCTTGGGTTCCCATCCCATTGCATCTCTAATTCCATGGTAATACCCTCACTTCCATCTTCAATAATAGAAATCCCTGCAATGAAACATCAATATGAGATCAAGCATTTGTAAAATATCATGTGATTTATCCTGGCAAGCAGTTTCTTTTATTAAGGAATAAACTGACACTAGAGGCAACGTCACCACAATAGCTCTATGAGGTTCATATGTCTTTTATCCCCTGCTAATCTCAACTTATTTGCCACATTTTGACTTCTCAAAGAGGTTAGAAATAGCAGGGAAATGTTATGCGGCTTCAAATAAGCACACGAAAAAGAACTAGAGGACTGATAAGTTCGCTCATATGTATAACAGTATAGGTGACTCCTAAAACTTTTTGGTAGTACAATATGCAAGACGTTTGAATAGTTAAAGAAACTAAGGACGCGATCAAAACTTTTGGACAAATAAAAAAGGTAGATAAAAAAAACGAATCAGGTAAGAGTAAGTAAAATCTAGTTTAAGCAAAACAAAAGGAACGAGGACAAATGTTTTGGAACAAGGGATTGCATAACATACATTCTTCGTCTCTTCTCCTATATCATGACCAATTTATAGTGTTTATAACTCTTAGTAAATGATTACATGTATATCATCTAGCAAATGGCAATCAACAGACACTCAATCTACACATCCAATTGCAGAGTTCAGTAAAATTGAACGAATAAGTAATTACCAACCACACACATATACACACAAATAGATAAAGCTAAAACGCTGGAATGAGTTGAGACACTTGAGGCATGTTATGACAGCCAACATCTAACCTGTGAATTGAGGAGCAACTGTACCAAGAGTGAACTTTGAAAATTTTAACGACGCCAAAATCACAGGCCTATATTGTTCCAAAACTGGCTCCACACTAGACTTTACCAGTTCTGATGCTGCCTGAATTACCATATAACCACACCAACTCAATTAGCAACAAATAAGTCCAAAACAATCAGAAATTAGAAATCGCAGAATCCCGATAGAGTGGAAAAATAAAATATGTATAAGACATTGAACCTAACCTCATCCACATACGGCCAAATCTTTTCAAGATGAGAATTAAGCCACTTCAACTGTAAGAACAAAAGTGAAAAATCGAAAAGGTCACTTCTTTTCTACTCAACAAACTAAATCACATGTATTAAAGATAGACATTAAACATAGTCCACAAAGGGACAGTTAGTAGCCAAATAAAACAATTCGGATCACAATGCACGAATTGAATCTCAATGATCTTATGGTCACTATGTGCCACAAAAAACAGAAAGGGATATTAATGGTGAGTTTGGTATGATGGAAAATGTTCTCCCAATTTTTTTCAAGATAATAAGAACTTAATTTTTTATGTTTGGTTGCCAAAAAAAAAAATTGTTCCACCAAAAAGGGGAAACAACTATCTCAACATCCACGTGACTACATATTATTATCAATCTTTACTACTCAAATATTTTCATCAAAGCACTATCCAATTTGCTGATTCAAGCTTCAAAAATGTTTTTTTTCCCCGAAAATATTTTTCTGCTCTCCAACCAAACACGAAAACAACAAACACAATGTGATCCCACAAATGGGGTCTGGAAAAACCATTTTCTAGAAAATGAGTAATTTTCCGAATTTCTGAAAGTTAACTTCCATCATACCAAAAATACCCTAAAGAAACGGTAAAGACTTCACCTTTTGCTGATTATCTCAACTCTTAACTTCATATCTCTCCATTAACCGACACCTAAGCATTATTATCAATCTTTACTACTCAAATTTTTTCACCAAAACACAATCCAATTTGCTAATAGTTCTTATTATCAATCTTCAGTAACTGTTTTTTTCCAGAAAATTGACTTTCGTTATTATCAATCTATCCAAATTGTTGTATTCACCAAAAAAATACGGTACAATACAATACAGTACATACATTATGAAATGACAAGTAACAACTATCCAAACAGACACTTAAGCATTAATATCTCTTTACTACTCATGAATTTTCACCGAAACACTATCCGATTTGCATATTATTATCAATTTTCAAATAATTTTTTTTTCAAAAAATGACCTTCGTCCTACCAAACACACCTTAAAGAGAAGCTAAAGATTTCACCTTTTGCTGATTGGAGAAAACAACCCAAGAAGGATATTGTTCTGGTGTAAAGATCTTTCTTGAATCCTCCACTGTCATTCTAGCAAATGCAGCAATTCCACTCGCCTTTACAATTCAACCAAAAAAAAAACATAAATACAAAAAACAAACCCCAGAAATGAAAAATAAATAAAAATCTAAACTTTGAAGTAAAAATAGCAAAAAGACTATAGTTGACTTACCAGTTCAGTACGATATTTAGATCTTGCATTTTCTGATTTAACAAAGGCAACAATTATAGCAAGTCCAAATGTAATACCAATCACAACCCCTAAAATAAATGACATTTTTTTCTCTTCTTCTTGAATTCTCCTCTTCCTTTTTCAGTATTTTTGTGATGAAAGTGAAAGTGAAAACTGTTGAAAAGATCTAAAAGCAGAGATTTTCAATCTGTTTTTTGGAGTTTTCTTATGGTGGGGTTCTTCCAACAGGGAATTCTTTTTATAAAAAATTTTAAAAAATAGTATCTTGAGATTCAATGAAACTGAAAATTGTTGGAAAATGTACTCAATAAAGGTGAGACTTTGAACCTGTTTTGGTTTTTGTGTGTGTGTGTGTGTTTTTGTGGGGTTTTTGTTTTTCAAGAAAAAGAAGAAATTGATATCTGTAGAGCTAGAAGTTTTATTTTTTTTATTTTTCTTTCTAGTTATAATCAAAGATTATATTAGAGCGGCCATAACCGGCCAAAGACACATTTCGAAGCATCCAAAGCAAAAAAAATTAGGAAAAGAAAGGAGGAATGTCATTTTCGGACAGGTGAGTTGACTATTAGTGGGACCAAAATTTAGCCATTTATCTTTTGCCAAGTGATCAAATTATATAGTAATTCATCTTTCTTGATCTTTTATATTTATAATTATACTAATTGTTTTATAAAACCGTACTTTACGGATCAAAATAAATCCTAAATTCAAAACAATTCTTGAAATATTAGGAGTCTATTAGGGTTACTCAGTGACTACTCCACTCAAACCTAATTCATTCCTATAAATAAGGCTACATATGTCCTTCAAAGAGGATCTCAAAAGTTCCATAAATTCTCTGAATATGCACAAAAAGATCAAATATATGATCTCCAAAATTTCATAAAACTCTTGGAATATTCATTAAGAGATCAAATATATGTCAAATATGTCTTGCTCAAATTTCTAGCAATATTCAAGATCCAAACGGAGTGCTGCTACGTGTTTCCTGATAATCAAATACATCAAGGAGTTGCATATCATTTTACGTTGGAGAAATATGCCGTTAAGATCCTCGAATTACGGATAACAAATCTAAGGAAAGAATCAAGAGATAAATAGAGTTATAACCCGCAATGTTTATTAATAAAATTATTTTTTCTTTATAGTTGTCTGTGATTGCAGTTTTATTTATCTGCACAAATTTATTGCAAAACATAGTTTTATGAATTTGAAATTAGTGATTACTTAAAATTATTGTCTAATAAGCTAGCATTTGGACATAAATTTAATTTAAAAAATTGAAGATAGATGAAAAATAATTTTTAGAAATTGAAATTGTGTTTGGACATGCATTTTATTTGAAAATAAAATTTTTTAAAAAACATGAAAAACTAGTCTAAATCACTTTTTAAAACTTGAAAATTTTATCTTCAAAAACTTGCACTTTTTATAACCAAACTATGTTTTATTTTTTATTTTTCGAAAAAGGTGAAAAAAAATTATGGCCAAACGGGAACAAAGTCTTTTTCTCTTCCTCCAAGTGAGCTACTATAAAAGAATATCTGTCACAACTAACATAATTTGCTCCTAGAGGCCTTTGATAAATGCTTTATCTTCTTTTAAAAGGCCTTTTGTTGCTAATTTGCTATGCTGGATACACATATTAGGGATGTACAAACAAAACTGATAAATCGCATCAAACCGATAATTCGAGTCAAATCGGAAAAAAAAACTCGATAGTGATTTGGTATTGGGGAAAAAAATTTGACTATAATTGGTTAGGTTTGATTTTAATTAAAAAAAAGTCAAACCGAAACTAAACCAACCCAATAATACATCTATACAATTTTTAAAAATATTTTATACATATAAATATTAATTGTAATGTAATTTATAAATATTTCCTAAACTTTTTCATAGTTTTTTCTTTTAACGTTTCAAGTTTGGACTTAATATTCTTGAATGGTAAATAAATGTTATAGCCCATAAATATAGTAACTCAAACAAAGTTTAAATCAATACTAATGCTAAACAAAATAAAATTCAATTCAACACTAGGAATGACAATAGTATTGAATATCTATTTTTAGTTTTACATTTATTAAAAAAAAGTTTTACATTGGTTTACAATAAAAATGTGTAACTTAGTTTATCTTTTACTTTAGTGCTTAGTTATGTAATTAATAGTACTTATTAGCTATACTTATTTTAGAATGACCTATATAGTATTTTTAGATGACGTTAATTTTCACTATGGCTTATTAATTAGAAATATTTGCTTTATGCAATTTTATTATTTTTGTTATTGAATATTTTAGTATAATGCTATAACTTATCTCATGTTATTGTGCTATTTTCTTGAAAAATAAATTATATAATTGTATCTTATTAGGACTACAGAAATATATGGAGCACAAGTTACATATTTTGTGCTGTGAAGATTTTATTGGGAAAAATCCGAAAATCTGAAGGAAAAAAAAACAAAAAATCCGAGAAAAAATGAGATTGAAAAATCCGACTTTGTTGGTTTGGTTTGGTTTGGTTTATAGATTTAAAAACCTGACATCATTGGTTTGATTTAGTAATTGAAAATTTTGAACCAACCCAACCTATATACACCCCTACATGGCATAGCACTGGTATCATACTTTATAGTACTATATTTGTTTCAATTTACGTGACACTATTTTTTTATTAATCTATTCCAAAATCAATGACACCTTTAATATATTTGGAAACAGTTAACTAATTTCCAATTTACTCTTAATGTTAGCCATAGAAATCCCATGGCATGTTTATGACTACGAGTTCCGAAAAAGCTATGAAGCAGCGCCACATAATAATTTAAAGAAATTGTATATTCTATAGCAAACTATTACACCCTATTTATTATAAATCAAAACTATTTTAAAATATTATTAAAATAGGTATTTATTGTGTACACTATCATATAAGCGTGAAATACGCTATTTATATTTTTCTCTCTATTTTTTCCGGTTAACACACGTTTTCTCTCAAATCACAACAAGATTTTTCTTCTCTCTCTCTCTCTTATAGGAACAAATTTCTCAGAATTGATCCTCAACATTTTTGTTCTAAAAGTTCGTGGTAATTGGTAAAGCTTTAGGCCGGTTCACGCCAAATTACTCTGCCATTCTTCTTTTTCTCTTCACTCTTTTTTTTAATTTTTATGTTTTGAGAAAGAAACTTCAAATTTCGTTTTCAATAGCTAATTCAACAACTCCGAAGAGATTATATGAGGTATACCCACTAAAGCACTCAATTTTGATCATCGGCATCATCATCCACTATTGACTCATCCTCTTAGATGAACAGACCTGGCGATGGCTATGCCGAAGATGATTTGAGGGTCGGGGGACCTGGCGATGGCTATATCGGAGATGACTTGAGGATCGGATTTTTGTTCGTCTCCATTTTTAGTTTTAATACAATATATACAGTATTTTGCTTGGCCGAGAAAAGCCATCTCCGGCAAACTTTCTTCTCTTCTTTGCTTTTTTAGTCATATACAATGATACAAATATGTTGTATTCTGTATAAATACACTCAAATAACTTGTATCTTGTATAAATATATTATTTTTTCCGCATGTATTTATGTATTCCGAAGGTATGTATTTTTTTAATACAACCGAATATCACTTCTTTTGTGATTTTTTATTGTTTGAATACAGTCAAATTGAATACGGTGAACTGAATAATAAATATATGTGAATTGAATACAATGTATACAATCGAATTGAATAGAATGGTGTACATCCTATTTCTTGATTACCTCACTGTATTTATGAATACAGTCGCGCGAATACAACGACGAAATTTATATAGAATTGATTTTACTGAGTTAAATTAGGAGTGATACACACTAATTAATTCTCTTCAGTTACATCTGGATTTCCCTATTTTTAGGCGAATTTCGCTACTGTATTCATGAATACAGTAGCGCGAATACAATCGTACAACTGGATTCCCCTATTTTTTTTAGGCGAATTCTGCTATTGTATTCATGAATAATACAGCAGCGCGAATACAATTGTGTAACAACTAAATAATAGCTATAAGAAGTAATACGTATATGATAGCTATAGGAAGTTAATATCCACTAAACAATAGCGGTTTCTGAAAATTTCTCATAATTCAAATAGGCAATTTATATATCCAAATTCATTAATATTGGCAAAAACAATGGAACTAACATGATAATTTCTGATGTGTTATTGACTATAAATTAGTCCTTTTCCTCTAAGTCTATTCTTCAGTTTTACCTTTAACGCTGTTTTGCCACTATAATCAATTGCAGTTATTACTGAGGTATGCATTTAAACATTTGTTGTAATTGTTTTGTATATGTTGTTCGAACTCTTCAAAAATTAGTTGGAAAGAAACATAATCAAAGCAACTTGAGTTGAACAATCGTTAATGCTAAATTAACACATACAAGTAAATTGCTAGCAAACATATACAATACAAACAACAAACAGAAAACTAAAAAGAGAAAAACAGAAACAGAAAATTTCACTTACACAACAAACTAAAACACAGACCAACATTAGTTACTATACAACAAGTTGGCTCTCTCAATTTCCCATTAAGGCCTTCTTCTCTGAGCTCTCTTCTTTGGCCTTCTTTTCTTGTTGGGAATAATGCCTTCAAAAAATTCCACAAACCATTTAGGCTTACCAGCTTTAAACATGAAGCTCCACACGACAGTTCCAACAACAAGTCCACAACTGTAGCCTATGACTACTGATTCCCACGTAAATCCACTTGCAAAATATGACTCGTCCTCTTCTTCTTCTTCGGACTCAAATGGTTGAGGAACACGCGATGGATCACTCGTTCCACATTGCTTTGATAAAGGAGGACCGCATAAATCTAGGTTGCCAATGTACGAGTCATTTGAAAATGTGTTGAATTGTAGACCTTGAGGAATCGGTCCAACAAGACGATTCTGAGAGAGGTTTAAGACTGCCAGAAAGTTTAGTCTTGTCAATTCCCTTGGGATAGTTCCTGTGAGTCGATTCCAAGAGAGATCTAACGCTTCAAGCATATTCAATTGCACAAGTTCCTTTGGAATATCACCTCTGAGATTGTTATGGGATAAATTGAGTAGCCAAAGTGAGCCAAGATCCTTTAGTGTTTTCGGAATTAGACCTTCAAAATGGTTGCTTGATAGATCAATGACCGTCATAATTGTAGTGATTCTTTCTAGCTCAATATCCTGGCCTTTTATCACCAACCTCACTGAATCCCTATACATTATGTCATATATGCCAACATTATGTAGTTCCATATAGTTGATCTCGCCTTTGTCTGATCCATCTAATTTGGTCATTGATATGAAGTTGTCAAATAGTTTTGCATGCAGTGAGCCACTGAATTCGTTTAGAGAAAGATCGAAAATCCTCAACATGGGAAAGCAAAACTTAGTTTGGCAAGGACTTAAAGATCCATGGAACCTGTTCGACTTAAATATAAGGACTTGCAACATTTGAAGAGTTCCTAACCAAGCTGGAAATGTGTCATTTATAGCGTTATTCCCCACATCAAGGACCTCTAAACGATGACAATTGAGCAACGACATAGGGACATGTCCTTCAAATTGATTACTGTTCAAGATAATGGTCGTCAATGAAGTGCTCTGAGTACACAATGGTGGAAGACTCCCACTGAAATTATTCTTTCGCAAATCCAACACCAATAGCTCAGCCATGCTGCCAAAGCAATTTGGAATTGATTCGCTGAAGTTGTTGCGTGATAAATCCAAAAATTCAAGGCTACTAAGGTTACAAATGGATGAAGGTATCGGACCCTGCAGGAAGTTGAACTTAAAATCAAGAATCCTTAGATCATATTGATGAAGTTGTTCTAGGTGGCCTGTAAGTGAATTAAGTGAAACGTTGAGGTATTGCAACGAGTCCCATCTCATGCGGCTAAACCAGTTAGGGATTGGGCCATGAATCTTATTGTTAGAAAGATCCAAGATCTGAAGTTTCTTTAAATTTCTCAACAAGTATGGGAAATCCTTCAGTTCACAAGATGATAAGAGCAAAACTCTTAGACTTGGGAAAGCGATTTTGCTACTCTTCCATGATAGCGGATTATTGGAAAGATCTAAATAATCAAGTCTTTGCATGGTCATAAAGATTTCTATTCCTACATTGTCATTGATGTTATTTGATGAGAGGTCAAGATTGAATAGGTTTACGAGATTTTCAAGTGATGGAAGAACAGGACCGCTGAGTTGATTATGACTTAAATCCAATAACTTTACTGCTGGGTTCGTCTTCAGCTTATCAGCAACATCTAGTCCACTGAATCGATTATGATCGAGCTTCAAATATTCACAGGACGGGATGTTAAAAACCCAAGATGGTATTTTGCCATTCAGTGAGTTGTGAGACAAATCCATATAAGCTAGCTTTTGAAGCATGCTTGCATTGCTAGGCAATGGACCGGATAGGGAATTACTCGACAAGACTAAGCTTTGAAGACTCCCCAAGCTTAAAATAGAAGAGGGAAATGGACCGGTGAAGATGTTTTTAGAAAGATCCAATTTAACAAGCTTTTGAAAGTTAGAGAAAGCATTGGGAATGTCACCACTAAGGGAGTTAGATGAAAGATCTAAACTTGTGAGCTGTATCAATTTAGAGATAGTTGAAGGAATATGGCCTGTGAAATGATTTCCACCAAAATTCAACTCCCTAATTTTGGTTAGGTTGCCAAGGGAATCGGGAATGGAACCAGAGAAGTTACATCGTTGGAGGTTTAAATAATTCAAGGAATTGAAGGTGCCAATTGATTCAGGCAGCTTACCGTAGACGCCTGTGTTTGCAATATCCAATTCTAACAGAGTGTTGCTCGGCTGGATCTTTGGTAAAACTCCTCTAAGATGATTGTTACCTAATTTGAGGTTTTCCAAATTTGGTAGAAGAAAAAAACTTTCTGTAAAAACACCTAGCAAATTGGTTGCTTCAAGATCCACGTACCTTAAGGAGGACGACATGTTCCTAGGTATCGGAGATGAGATGTTGACAGTAGAGAGAGAAACTACCTCCAGATTTGTCAAGTTCTGAAGCAGTGTTTCAAATGTTGTCTGATCAATTTCACACCAAGAAAAAGAAAGATCAAGTGAAACCAAATTCGATAGGTATGAGATTTCTGCTGGGATTTTACTATTAAACGAAGAGCCAGAAAGGTTGAGCTGCCTCAAATCTGTCAAACGGCCAATGTCACTTGGAATTACAGACCAATTGAAGAAATTGAAAGCAAGGTTTAGTGTCTGAAGATGATGAAGTTGAAAAAGGCTGCTGTTCTGATGTATAGTTCCATTTAGCTTACTACAGCTAAGATCCAGGCCGATAACGTGCCCCGTTAACATGTCACAAGTAACTCCATCCCAATTGCAGCAATCTGTACTCTCATTCCAGGACATTGTTTTCGGGAAAGAAGTTTGGACTCCATCACATAACCAACTAGACTCGTTGTATATTTCAAAGGGTTGCTTGAACTGGAGCAAAGCAAAAGCTTCACTAGGAGAGCAAAGATGATGCACAAGGGAAGAAGAAGAACAACTTTTACTTAGCAACACAAAACAGACAAGTGAATAAAAGAAAAAGATACGTCCCATTTTTTTTCTTGTTTATTTTCAGCAAATAACAGAATGTTCTTGCAAATTCAATTATCATTATCCCTCTATATATATAGTTAGTTAGTTGCACTCATGAGTTATATGACTAACAAAAAAAGTAGTCCATTGTACTAAGTTCTCGTTATGCGCGGGCATTTCGGCAAGTGGTCACGTGATAGTAACTTTACTAGTTACGCCAAGACTCCCCTTTATCAGTTATATCACTAACAGTCTAATAGAATCTTTTTTGCAAACAAGTGGGTCCATGTAGAAGCGGATTTGTGTATTACATTGTGTATCATTTGTGTATTACACTAAAAAATTTAGTCCAATTTTACATCTAATATCTATACAGTTATAAAACGTCAAGATGTGTGGAGCTGCTTTAATTAGTTAATAATACCGTGTGGAATTTTGAAGTCGTTGGACACAGTTAGTCAAAAAAAATCCCATTTCATCGCAAAGACTTGACTTCAGATTTTTCCCACTGATGCTTCTACCAATTTTCCAAGATAGTGATGGTCTTTGTCTCTTCTGTTGTCATCCAACTTGTTAGCCACATTTTCGGGAGAAATTCAAAAATAGCTAGATAATTGTCCAGTATAATATATTGGAGTTTGGAGCACCGGTACTTCAATCTCCAGTATATTATACTGGAGTCAGCAAAGTATATCGGTCCAGCATAATATGCTGGAGTTCATATACATGTGCACCGAACTCCAGTATATTATGCTAGACCGGTCTCTGTTGCAGCAAAATAATGACTATTTTTCATTGACTTCGTAAACGCTGGCTATTTTTGAATGACCAATCCGAAAACTGACTATACCGTGCTATTTTTACCACATTTTCTAGTCTGTCTATGTAACAAACCACTTATTCAGCACTTCTATTACTTCAACAATTACAACTCAACTCAAAACGATTATTAACTTCAAGATACACATATTATTATTTTTCCATGTTAATCTTCAACGTCAAATTTTCAATTCAAACGGCCATCTCAAAACTCTACCAAATCATCCCAAAACTAAGAGCCAAGCTCTTTAAGATGTACTCAATCTATTCTAATAACACCCACTCAAAAAAAAAAGCAAAAATTTGACCTTTTTAGCTAAGAATAGCTAATTGGTTAATATTGATAATATTTGACTAATATTTAGTAATATTTTATAAATTGACCAATTTCTGTAATAAGGTAATGATTAATAGACATAACTGGTAGTTCCCCTTTAGTAGTAGTACTTGTATGTTGCAGTTCTGAAATGGCAAAATACATTTAAATCCCCTCCCCCTAAACTTGACACGGATTATTAGTTATAACCTTAAACTATTCATGATCTTAATTAACCCCCTCAGTTTGGCTTATTGAGAGCCATTACCCCCTGGTCGCTGATGTGGCAAAATTTTATTTTTTATTTTGATGCACTGACTATTTATTTCAACTGTGTATTTTTACTTTTTCAAGTAAAATCTGTAAAAAAAAATATTTTAGCGCCATAATTTAAAGTTGTATAAAAAATTATAGCCAAAATAATTTATTTCATACTATGTATTCTTTATAACTTTTTAGATGTCTTGACTATTTATTTCAATTGTATAAATCTTTATTTTCAGGTCAAATTCAAAAAACGATTAACTAAAACTTTATTATTTTTAGCCAAATAAAAAATTTAGCCTAAATAATGTAGTTCTATCCAAGTTTTATCAATAAATTGTATTCGAAAAATATTATCTAAAGAAGTAACATATTTAAAAAGGTAAAAATATATTTTATTTTTCAAAAAAAAATGTCACATTAACAGGAAAAATCCATGTGGCAGGTGAGTGCACCCACACTCTTTGCCACATCAACATCCAGGGGGTAATGACTCTCAAAAGGCCAAGTTGACGGGGGTAATTAAGACCACAAATAGTTTAAGGCTGTAACTAATAATCCGTGTCAAGTTTAGGAGGGGTTTTAGAGTATTTTGCCTTCTGAAATCCATTGTACATGAAGTAGAAATTTTTCTCAAAAATCACATTTCTACACTCTCACTGGATCATTGAAAAGTCTTGTGGAAATTTGATAGGATCTCCCTAGTTTAATTTCATCTACTCTATCCATTGAAAAGTCTTTTGGAAAACTACAAAATATGACTAACAAGTTGGAAAACATCATAATATACGAGTAAATCCATCACTATCTCGGAAATTTGTTAGAAGTTCCTGCTTGTCCACGGACCCAGTGACGGAGTTAGAAGTCTAAGTACGGGTTCGGCCACGAATGATAGTTTGTTATTGAAGTTGGAAAGTGGGACTTGTCCCACACCATCCCACACCGGTGGTGAAAGGGCACCTTTGTTGCCTTTTAATTCCTTGTCCTTTTATGTGTTTAATTTAGAACACATACTCTTATATGTGTGCAAATACATATATAATATATTAGTCTTTAGGTACGCGCGTTGCGCTTGTCTTCCGTCTAAATGAGCATAACGTTTTTTCTAATTAAATCTGTTTTATTTGAAATTTAAATTTAAATTTTATTTGAATGAACAGATGCGTCTGTTTGTGAAAGAACGCATCCTTTTTTGATCCGATGATTGCTCTATAAATAGAAGTTCTTCCAACAAAGTGGATATAGGAAAAATCGGTAAGTATATTCTTGGCTTGTTTTATCGTGAAGAAGATTGTTTGTATTTTCCCAATTTGTATACGGGCAATATTTTCTTTAAGGAAAGTCGTTCTCACGCCTCAAGCCTTCTTCAATTTCGTTTTCAATTATTATTTTTCTAACAGGCCAAACCCAATATATTTTATTCAAACAGTATATTTATGTTTAAAAAATTCATTAAATACATAAATATTAAATTTAGAACTCAGTTAGTAGATCTTAAAATTGTTATTCTAAAATTTAGAACTCATAAAATTGAAACCATGGCTCCACTTCTACATGGACCCACTTATTTGCAAAAAAGATTCTATTAGAGTGTTAGTGATATAACTCATAAAGGGGAGCCCTGGCGTAACGGGTAAAGTTACTATCATGTGACTAGGAGGTCACGGGTTCGAGCCGCGGAAATAGACACTTTAACTCATGAGTGCAACTAACTAACTAACTAACTAACTATATATATATATAGAGGGATAATGATAATTGAATTTGCAAGAACATTCTGTTATTAGCTGAAAATAAACAAGAAAAAAAATGGGACGTATCTTTTTCTTTTATTCACTTGTCTGTTTTGTGTTGCTAAGTAAAAGTTGTTCTTCTTCTTCCCTTGTGCATCATCTTTGCTCTCCTAGTGAAGCTTTTGCTTTGCTCCAGTTCAAGCAACCCTTTGAAATATACAACGAGTCTAGTTGGTTATGTGATGGAGTCCAAACTTCTTTCCACAGATTGCTGTACTCAGTGGCGAAGCCACATAGTCATAAGGGTGGTCAGTTGACCGTCGAAAAATTATATTGTATATACAGGTAAAATATTACGTTTTCAAGGTATATAACATATACTCAACACCCTATATCATAAATAAGTTACTTGTGACATGTTAACAGGGCACGTTATCGGCCTGGATCTTAGCTGTAGTAAGCTAAATGGAACTATACATCAGAACAGCAGCCTTTTTCAACTTCATCATCTTCAGACACTAAACCTTGCTTTCAATTTCTTCAATTGGTCTGTAATTCCAAGTGACATTGGCCGCTTGACAGATTTGAGGCAGCTCAACCTTTCTGACTCTTCGTTTACTAGTAAAATCCCAGCAGAAATCTCATACCTATCGAATTTGGTTTCACTTGATCTTTCTTTTTCTTGGTGTGAAATTGATCAGAAAACATTTGAAACACTGCTTAAGAACTTGACAAATCTGGAGGTAGTTTCTCTCTCTGGTGTCAACATCTCATCTCCGATACCTATGAACATGTCGTCCTCCTTAAGGTTCGTGAGGTTAGATGTTTCGGAGCCCAGTTGTGTTCTAGCTTGCACAGTCTCTCGGTCTTCCTTGTATCAGCGCATCAGAGAGCGTCGGTATGATGACCCCATCTGCTTGTCCTTAAGGAATATGTCGTCCTCCTTAAGGTACGTGGATCATGAAGCAACCAATTTACTAGGTGTTTTTACCGAAAGCTTTTTTCTTCTACCAAAAGCTAGCTTATATGGATTTGTCTCACAACTCACTGAATGGCAAAATACCATCTTGGGTTTTTAACATCCCGTCCTATGAACATTTGAAGCTCGATCATAATCGATTCAGTGGACTAGATGTTGCTGATAAGCTGAAGACGAACCCAGCAGTAAAGGTATTGGATTTAAGTCATAATCAACTCAGCGGTCCTGTTCTTCCATCACTTGAAAATCTCGTAAACCTATTCAATCTTGACCTCTCATCAAATAACATCAATGACAATGTAGGAATAGAAATCTTTATGACCATGCAAAGACTTGATTATTTAGATCTTTCCAATAATCCGCTATCATGGAAGAGTAGCAAAATCGCTTTCCCAAGTCTAAGAGTTTTGCTCTTATCATCTTGTGAACTGAAGGATTTCCCATACTTGTTGAGAAATTTAAAGAAACTTCAGATCTTGGATCTTTCTAACAATAAGATTCATGGCCCAATCCCTAACTGGTTTAGCCGCATGAGATGGGACTCGTTGCAATACCTCAACGTTTCACTTAATTCACTTACAGGCCACCTAGAACAACTTCATCAATATGATCTAAGGATTCTTGATTTTAAGTTCAACTTCCTGCAGGGTCCAATACCTTCATCCATTTGTAACCTTAGTATCCTTGAATTTTTGGATTTATCACGCAACAACTTCAGCGAATCAATTCCAAATTGCTTTGGCAGCATGGCTGAGCTATTGGTGTTGGATTTGCGAAAGAATAATTTCAGTGGGAGTCTTCCACCATTGTGTACTCAGAGCACTTCATTGACGACCATTATCTTGAACAGTAATCAATTTGAAGGACATGTCCCTATGTCGTTGCTCAATTGTCATCGTTTAGAGGTCCTTGATGTGGGGAATAACGCTATAAATGACACATTTCCAGCTTGGTTAGGAACTCTTCAAATGTTGCAAGTCCTTATATTTAAGTCGAACAGGTTCCATGGATCTTTAAGTCCTTGCCAAACTAAGTTTTGCTTTCCCATGTTGAGGATTTTCGATCTTTCTCTAAACGAATTCAGTGGCTCACTGCATGCAAAACTATTTGACAACTTCATATCAATGACCAAATTAGATGGATCAGACAAAGGCGAGATCAACTATATGGAACTACATAATGTTGGCATATATGACATAATGTATAGGGATTCAGTGAGGTTGGTGATAAAAGGCCAGGATATTGAGCTAGAAAGAATCACTACAATTATGACGGTCATTGATCTATCAAGCAACCATTTTGAAGGTCTAATTCCGAAAACACTAAAGGATCTTGGCTCACTTTGGCTACTCAATTTATCCCATAACAATCTCAGAGGTGATATTCCAAAGGAACTGGTGCAATTGAATATGCTTGAAGCGTTAGATCTCTCTTGGAATCGACTCACAGGAACTATCCCAAGGGAATTGACAAGACTAAACTTTCTGGCAGTCTTAAACCTCTCTCAGAATCGTCTTGTTGGACCGATTCCTCAAGGTCTACAATTCAACACATTTTCAAATGACTCGTACGTTGGCAACCTAGATTTATGCGGTCCTCCTTTATCAAAGCAATGTGGAACGAGTGATCCATCGCGTGTTCCTCAACCATTTGAGTCCGAAGAAGAAGAAGAGGACGAGTCATATTTTGCAAGTGGATTTACGTGGGAATCAGTAGTCATAGGCTACAGTTGTGGACTTGTTGTTGGAACTATTGTGTGGAGCTTCATGTTTAAAGCTGGTAAGCCTAAATGGTTTGTGGAATTTTTTGAAGGCATTATTCCCAACAAGAAGAGAAGACCAAAGAAGAGAGCTCAGAGAAGAAGGCCTTAATGGGAAATTGAGAGAGCCAACTTGTTCTTGTATAATAACTAATGTTGGTCTGTGTTTTAGTTTGCTGTGTAAGTGAAATTTTCTGTTTCTGTTTTTCTCTTTTAAGTTTTCTTTTTGTTGTTTGTATTGTATATGTTTGCTAGCAACTTACTTGTATGTTTTGATTTAGAATTAACGGTTGTTCAACTCAGGTTGCTTTGTTTCTGTTTCTTTCCAACTGATCCTGAGTAACTAGCTTCTTGTTTGATGAAAACCTATGTTACTCGGAAGATCTAAAAATGCTGTCGCACCGCATCTATTTCCAAGAATGCTCTCCTTTTAGATGAAATTTTTGGAGAGTCCGAACAACATATATGAAATAATTACAACAAATATTTAGATGCATACCTCAGTAATAACTGCAATTGATTATAGTGGAATGTCACGACCCGAAAAACACTGATCGTGATGGCACCTAACTCAACCCACTAGGTAAGCCAACTAACAGACAATACAATTAAACTAAGATTATAAGAAAAATAGAGAATAGATAACTGATCATTTACAATTTACCAAAGACTTGGTAGTACGACTCATGAGCTTCTAAGACTTGAAATTTACAAAGCTGGTACGAATAAATATACGTTCTGTTTGAAAGATACATAAACAGAATAGTAAAACCTGAGCTACCAAGGACAAGAGGAAGCTATATCCGGAATGCGCGAACATCTTCAGAATCAGCACCCGACATCACTAGCAACTTAACTCCAGAAAGTTGTTCACATTGTACAGAAGTGTAGTATCAGTACAACCGACCCCATCTATTGGTAAGTATTTTATCTAACCTCGTCGAAGTAGTGACGAGGATTTTAGTTAAAATATACTTATTGTTATAACATGTACATTAGATTAACAGTAAAAGTAGTTCAAAGCATAACGGATAAAAGTACCGTATACAACTCGGCGAGATAGTCAACAATTACTAAAAGGAATCACGGTAGAAGATTTACAATCTTTCCTGGTATGAGAAGTATATCCAAAATATCAAGTCAAATGGCACGGTAACACCCTTCCTGCTTCTATCTCTTCCTCATCATATATAGATAATTTATGTGTCAAATATATATATAATTGTGTATAAATCAATTAGCACGACAACACCCTTCGTGTGTTCAACTCATCCTCCCAAATGTACGAGTAATAGAACCAACCAGATGACAGAAATATCGATAATAAGAATTACAAAGTAGGAAATACGCAAGTATCAACAATGGACAAAGATACACATGTGGGCAACAGTAAAAGACTAAGCGTAAAGCACATGAGTAATAACAACAATTGAAAAATAAGGAATATCAACTTCAATTAACTAGCACATTGGAGGCCTAAGTAAAAGTATAACTAATAGGATGGAAATACATGATCTTTACAAGTTGACAAGTAAGGGCATGAATGGCTAACATAGTGGAAAGCTTATACTAAGTACAACAGAATAGATACAACATGAGTATAATTATAAAAGTAGGAAATAGGCATGGTATTTGCAAGTTAAGCAAGTAGAAGGTATGGGCCACACGACAACAATGGAAATAGAGATCAATGACAGAACAATAGCAACAAGTCACATCAGATCGATAATTATGACAATAACAGTTGCATGTCCCCCATGCTTGCCTACACGGAAACACCCATCGTGCCATGACCTCACGATAACACACAATCATAACAATATAAATAAAATGACACGGCATCACCCTTCGTGCTTTTACTCTCAATAACATGGCACGACATCACCCTTCGTGCTTTACACTCTTCCTCACATGATAATGAATACAAAATGACACGACATCACTCTTCGTGTTTTACACTCTTCCTCACTTGATAATGAATATAAAATGGCACGGCATCACCCTTTGTGCTTTACACTCTTCCTTACCAAGCATATGAATATCAATAAAATGACAAGGCAGGAAGTATAAATAACATCGAGGAGAATGTTTTAACGGATATTCCAAATAAATTCCAAATCACAACTTTTCAAGTCAACAATGGTTCAACAAACTTCAAGAACCGTATTATTCAAATACTTCCACAAATCTCACAAATGATCCACAATACAAGTATAGAGTCTAGTATCTCAAGGATATCGGTCGTAGTAATGTAGTAATAATTTCGCATAGAGATGACCAAATCAGACACATCAATGTATCCTCAAAATTTCCGTCAAGTTTGATCAAGTTATAATAAGCTAATTAGTCTTGATTGCTATCATTTACTCCCTCCGTTTCAATTTATGTGAACCTATTTCCTTTTTAGTCCGTGCCAAAAAGAATGACCTCTTTCCCTATTTGGAAACAATTTACCTTTATGCAATAATTTATAGCCACACAAAATATATGTGCTTTATTTTACACCACAAATTCAAAAGTCTTCTCTCTTTTCTTAAACTTTGTGCCCAGTCAAATGGGTTCACATAAATTGAAATGCGGGGAGTAAAATTATGTTCTTAGTGTCTAAGAGTCAAGTAAGACATGAAGCAAAAGGTCACGAAAATCTACAAATATGAATATAACACTATTCACCCCCCGAGCATGATTAATCCTGACACATACATATACGCTCGTCACCTCATATATGTATCACCTCCACATGTAGCAAAAAATGACAAATAGGAGGAAAAATTCTCTCAACAAAGTTAGGCAAAATACTTACCTCGAACAAGCCAATTACAATACCGAGCAAGCCAAGCGATGCTCCAAAAATGCCATCACGCCCGTTGTGACCTTCGAACGGCTCAAAACTAGCCAAAAACAACTCAAATACATCAAATAAAACCCAAGGAAACAATTCCAAATTATAAAGATCGAATCCTAAATCAAATCCCAAATCCAACCAAAAATCACACCCGGGACATGCCTCAGAACCCGACAAAACTCATAAAATCTGACAACTCATTCAATTACGAGTCCAACCATACTAGTTTCACTCAATTCCGACTCCAAATCGATGTTCAAAATTCAAAAATTCATATCATGAAGGCCAAAACCCCAATTCCTCTTTAAAATTCATCAACCAAAAGCTAAAATCGAAGAGAAATTCATGGAATATAACCAAAACCGAGTAAATAATACTTACCCCAATTTATATGGTGAAAACCGCCTCAAAAGTTGCCCAATTCCGAGCTCCCCAACTCAAACTATGTTAAATGAACAAAACCCTCGTTTTAACATTGTTCTGCCTCGTTTCTTATGCCAAATGATCTCGCAACTCACTTTTGATTCCTCTAATGGATTCCTTGTGAAATTCTAGTCAAGTTAGGCTCTTGAATCACTCCATTTGACCTTATATTGAAGGAGATGTTGGTTTCAATATTTGGAAATAATGTAGATTTTTAAATACGAAGTCAGTGGTAATTTCATAATTAATCTGAAAAATTTGGCAACCCAATTCTTAGTAAAATGATCATAAACTCCTCATACAATGTCCAAATTCGACTATTCTTTTTGATATAACTCTGTAATTACTATGCAGATCTAATTCTTCAATAAAAACAAAATTTGGAGCCCATTTGCTTAATGTAGTACCATTTATGCTTGAAGAAACAATGTCGAAACATAAAAAAATGAGCGCAACACAACCTAAACCTATCCAAAACTCACCCGAGCCCCTCAGGACCACGTCCAAACATACCAAAAAGTCCGATAATATAACACGGATTTACTCGAGGCCTCAAAACACACATAACAACATCAAAACGATGAATCACACATCAATCCAAAAATCAATGAACTTGAAACTTTAAACTTTCACACTCGATGCCGAAACCCATCAAATCACGTCCGATTGATCTCAAATTTTGAACACAAGTCACATTTGGCATTATGGGCTTGCTCCAACTTTCGGAATTGAAATCCGACCCCGATATCAAAAAGTCCACTCTTAGTCAAACTTTCTAAAAAAATCCAACTTCCGCCATTTCGAGCCAAATTCAACTACGGACCTCCAAATCACAATCCGGACATGCTCTTAAGTCCAAATGCATCCAACGGAGCTAATGGAACCATCAAAATTCCAATTCGGGGATAAATACTAAAAAGTCAAACTCGATCAACTCTTTCAAATTTAAAGCTCTCTAGTTGAGAATCATTCTTCCAAATCAGCCCCGAATAACCTGAAAACAAAAATCGACGATTCAGATAAGTCAAAATACATCATACGGAGCTACTCATGCCCGTAAACTACCAAGAGAAGTGCAAATGCTCAAAACGACCACCCGGGTCGTTACATTCTCCACCACTTAAACATACGTTCGTCCTCGAACATGCCAGGAGTCGTTCCAAAGCTATCAAATCATGGTGTAACCTTACTACGCATAAACCCGTGGGTGATCCCATGTCACCCCTATCCACATAAGCCCACCAACACAACACAACTAGAGATATTTATTTCGACTTTGGTCCTTAAACCTTATAACTCAATCTCTCGTTCATAATTCATTACAAGACCCGAATCCCACATCTACACACTGTATAAGTCTGAACAAGCTGTATCAAGTCACAACCATAACCCAAGATGTAATCACATGATATACTCCATCACTTTGACACTCACAGTAGGAATTGCTGACCATCATTACTACCCAAAACAAATCCGGTGCCGGTAGCAAACCTCATATCGATTAGAACCTCGTTCAAAACCTTCATACCCTACTGATGATGAAAGAAATACCCTATCGATGATGAAAGAAACAAGCGTAACCTCTTAACCACTCGTCTGACCAGGGCCATTGCCCACATCCTCAGCAAAATATAGTGTTATTCTCCCAAACCTTCCTCATCCCAATACAATAGCGCAAATCTCAGGTCTAGAAACCTCATCTCAGCCAATACAAGCTGCCACACCGACAAGTATCAACAATAATCATATAGAGCCCCCACATAACCCAGTTTCGTACACCAATAAGTAATAATTCAGACATGACAGATAACAACAATAGAACTAAATAAGAAGACTACTAAGCAAGTTAAGCATGCAGGGAAATTTAAGCATTTTACATTGAACTATTTTCAACAAGGTGAAAGCAAAATACACGAAATAGAAATAAGGAGCCACATCTCACCATTGTACCATTACAGCGTGCAACCCGATCCCATCATATCAATATACATAGGGTACCCTTCGAGCCATAATACGCGGGCTCGCTGATCACATATGCGTCAACATCAAGCACAATAGAGTGCAAAAAAATATAACTATTGGGAAAATCATTAGGAACAAACAATATTGAGAAATACAAGCACAACTATGGTGCAATAAGCAAATCAACATCACAAAGGCCACCTCGCCCATAATGCCATGAGGTCTAAACTGAATCACAATATGCATGCGAAGAATCATGTAACCCTCACAACTCGGCATAGTATAATAGAGAAACATATAACATAAACCAAGGCGCAAATAACATCCATTCCGCCCAATGTCACAACCCTAAACCCGGACCCAGTCATGATGGCACCTCTCGTGAAGACAAGGACAACCGACATTTCCCATTTCAGTTTTAAACAATTAAACAATAAGATTCGAGTCTAAAGCATGATAAAATAATCCTAAGTTTAAGTAGTCAACAATACAAATATGCGGAAGAACAACCCAACACAGCCCGATACCGGGGTATCACTAGTCATGAGCATCTATCAATCCTAATACAAGTCTGAAAAGTCTATCAGCTATTACAAAATGTCTGATAAAGAGATAGAAATGATAAAGGGGGGAGAAACAGGGGACTGCGGACGCCAAACAGCTACCTCGTGGTCTCCGAAATCTGCCGGGAGCTCTCAACTCGCACTGGTAGGATCAGAAATGCCTGAATCTCCACACGGGGTGCATGGAAGCCTCAAATCATGATCAGTGTTTCCTCACAACCTAGGCCCTTGGATTTACTCAGTCAAAAATCCTTACAAGCCACTCGGCAGTAGTAAAACATGATTCTCAGCCCAATTATCATTTAAAAGATCATTTACTTGTTAAAACATAGAAAACATGGTTGAGTATGAAAACAGTGAAATATAACATGACCGAGTTCAAGTATAAAGTCAAAACAGTGAGGAAATATTAATAAAAATCCCCGAAGGGTTCAAACAGTTAGCACAAGGCCTAAATATGGCATTCAACCCAAATCATGGTGATAGCAAATAGATTTCAGTCAAATACGCGGTAAAATAGTCATTCAGGACGGACTAAATCACAATCGTCAACAGTGCACAAACCACGCTCGTCATCAAGCGTGTGCGTCACCTCAATATAGCATAACGACGTGCAATCCAGGGTTTCATACCCTTAGAACATCATTTACAATCATTACTCAACTCAATCCGGTCAAATCTCTATCCCACGATGCCTTTGCCCCTCGAATCGGCCTCCACTCACGTTGAATCTATCCAAAATTAGAACCACGTCGTCAAAATATGCTAAGGAAATGAAGCCCAAGCGAAAATAATCAATATACGACATAAATCCCGAAATTACCAAAACCCGACCCCCGGGCCCACATCTTGGAATTCGATAAAATTCACATCAAAAGGTTCCTTATCTCTCCACGAGTTCATACATATCAAAAGTACCAAAATCCGACCACAATAGGTCCCTCAAATCCACAAGTCTAGGTCTCTAATACCAAGCCCTAGTTTCCCCAATTTTAACCCTTAATTTCTATTAATTATGGCTCTAATCCGTGAAATAATACCATAGGAACGCGTTTTAGGTCCAAAATCCTTACCTCAATGAAGTTCCCTTGAAATCCCTCTTCAAAATCGTCCAAAAAAGCTCCAAAGCCGACTTAAAAATGGTGAAGTAGCTCAAAAATCGCGAAGGACACAATTTATACCTTCTGGTCTAGGGATTTCGCATCTGCAGCCCAATTTCTGCTTCTGCGGTACCGTAATTGCGGCCAATGAACCGCTTCTGCGGTTCTTCATTTAACTGGCCAAAATCGCATCTACGATGAACATTCTGCACTTGCGCCTTCGCAGGTGCGGTCCCATAACCGCATCTACGGTTCCTACCTTCCCAGGAATTTTTCGCTTCTACGACCTCCCTTCTCGCATCTGCGGCATCGCACCTACGGTCCCCAATCCACAGGTGCGGAAATACCAGAAGTAGAAAATCTACAACATTCTTCAACATTTCCAAACTCTCCGACAACCATCTGAAATCACCCCGAGGCCCCCGGGACCTCAACCAAAAGCTCTCAAAACCTTATTCAAACTTAGACCAATCTTCAAAACACCTCAAACAACATCAAATCAACCAAAACACATCGGATTCAAGCCTAAGTTTCCAAAATCTTTCGAATTCCGCGTTTGATCAAAAACCCAACCAAACCACGTTCGAATGACCTAAAATTTTGCACGCACATCCCAAACGACACAACGGAACTACTGCAACTCTTGGAATTCCATACCGACCCCTATATCAAAATCTCGCCTACCAACCGGAAATCGCCAAAATATCAACTTCGCCAATTCAAGCTTAAATCTACTCTGAACCTCAAAAACTCATTCCGATCACGCTCCTAAGTCCCAAATCACCTCCCGAAGCTATCCGAACCATCGAAACTCACATCCGAGCCCTCTAACACATAAGTCAACATCTAATTGACTTTTCCAACTTAAGCTTCCTCAAAAGAGACTAAGTATCTCAAACCGTACCAAATCCTTTCCGAACCCGAGCCAACCAACCCGATCACATATAGAACCGATAGAAAAAGCAATAAGAAGCATAAATGGGGGAAATGGAGTGGTAACTCATGAGACGACTAGCCGGGTCGTCACACCCGATGATATACATGTGGCAACAACTGCACAAAAATAAACAAATCCGATCCGATACAGGATACACATTCTTATTAGGCTCAAAATAATCCCCAAACTAAATTCCGATCATCCGCAAACATGTAATAAAGCTTCCAAAAGTCTATAACAACCTTTCCATAACACCTACCTCAATTATCCAATCCTCTACATTTCTTCACAACTCACAATCAAGGAATAGCCTGCCAACGAGAACGTCCAGTCTCTGAACCTCACGAATACCAGAACCTTCATACTCAATTTCAACACTGCCACTCAAATGGATGACATGTAACTCATACTCCTTCATCCTATGGAAGTGCACCCATAAATCAAAACACAATGCACCTGCCAACATGCGAACTCTCCTCTGGTGGAAATAGATAGTGCCAGCAAAACCTTAGACACCCAAAATCTTCCATGTCATCAAAAACTCATATCCTTTCCTCCAAGCTAACTGCAACTTTGTACATACAACTTTTCAACCCCCACACGGCGTATCGCCTCTAAAATGCTAACTCGCAATACTACAAAAATCTCATAGTCAACTCTGATCCATAAGCAAATTGAACACTTCATCAATCGAGAATCTTTCATTTATCTCAATCCAGGAGAACACTACCATGCACAATATAGCTCCTATACTTGTAGAAAACATCAAATCCGACTGTGGTCATAACCATGATAAATTCTTTGAAACTCAGTAAAACATAATCGAGTAATCAGAACCAATTGCCTCTAACTCAACTGAGTCACGCAAACCGCCAACCCGAAAGTAATTCAATTCGATATGACCGCCCTGAGGAAATTTCCTGGGGACCCGAAGCCATTTCTTAGATCACCCCAACATTGACATATAGGCCTTTCTTGACAAGGAAATACCGCAGTTCCGTTTACCATTCGCTACCGTTTTCAAGCCTACCCATAGATAAATTCAAAAGTCCTTAAAGGCTACATAAGACCTGGAATTTGTTAGAACCTTCTTGTTAACCACTCATCTTACTTTGATCTTAAATACACAGCTAATACACGTCGAGCAACCCGTGCTTCACCAGCATATGCCCATTCAAGGAAATAACCAAGCAATCTCTCGGTCCGAAAACTGATACGGCCCATGATCCTACAATCTGATCGTCGTTAGCAGACTCCACCACTTAGCTCGAAGCCATAAAACACTTATCAACACCTCAAAGTACCATATCTTCACAGTATGCCTCGATACTGCACGACTATTTAGCTGAATACTTTAAAACTCACGCAATGCTGATCATAGAACACCCTGAAGACTCTGCTAAGCGCTTACCTATCATTGCAATAGTCAAACAACTTCCCCAAATGCTCTGAAATGATCACATATGCACCCCACCGAATGGAAACCTCATATGAGACACACTTTCCAATCTCATCATACAGGAGATAGCCCACTGTTTATACTCAAATCGACAACTTGCCATAAACTTACCTTAATCACAATAGCCTGGCCACCAGCTAATTTTCTCAAATCTATGCTTACTAACTAGACATATAAACCCACCTCATACCATAAATGAACGACTAGAACATTTAACACTGCATCCGCTTCTGAGGCTAGACAACACATCGCGATGATAATCAAGTATCCATAGCCCGTCGTAATTTATTTGCAGCGTCACCGATCATTGGAACATAATGAATACTGAGCACACAACATCCCATATGAGCAATCGAGAAGAGTCAAAGTCGCAAATTTCAAGCTGAAATAAGGCCGCACGATAAGGAAAGAAGAAAGGAATTTTTTTTCCTAAATGCCCTGTAGCCTCCCGAAAATAGGTATGGACATTATCATACCGATTCACAGGTCTCTATTAGACATTTTCTCATGACTCTTATAACCTACAAACCTAGTGCTCTGATAGGTCCTTGTCACAACCCAAAAAGCACTGGTCGTGATGGCACCTAACTCAACCCGCTAGGTAAGTCAACTAACAGACAATACAACTCAATATAGATTATAAGAAAAATAGAGAATAGATAACTGATCATTTATAACTTATCCAAGACCTGGTAGTATGAATCATGAGCTTCTAAGACTTGAAATTTACAAAGCTGGTACGAATAAATACACGTTCTATTTGAAAAATGCATAAATAGAATAGTAAAACCTGAGCTACCAAGGACAAGAGGAATCTATATCCGAAATGCGTGAACATATTCAGAATCAGCACCCGACATCACCAGCAGCTCAACTCCAAAAAGATGTACACATCATACAAAAGTGTAATATCAGTACAACCGACCCTATGTACTGGTAAGTATTTTTCCTAACTTCATCGAAGTAGTGATGAGTATTTTAGTTAAAAGATGCTTATTGTTATAACCTGTACATTAGATTAATAGTAAAAGCAGTTCAAAGCATAATGGATAAAAGTATCGTATACAACTCGGCGAGACAGTCAACAATTACTAAAAGGAATCACAGTAGAAGATTTACAATCTTTCCTGGTATAAGAAGTAAATCCAAAATATCAAGTCAAACAGCACGGTAACACCCTTCGTGCTTCTATTCCGCCTCACCATATATATATATATATATATATATATATATATATATATATATATATATATATATATATATATATATATATATAAATTTTGTGTAACGATCCGACCGGTCATTTTGAGATTTTGCACTTCGATCGCCAGTTCTCGGGCATGACTAGCTTCGTGTGATGTATTGTAACTTATGTAAATCGTCGGTTTTGGTTTTCAAGGTAATCGAAATGAATTTGGAAGAACAGTTCTCAGTTTGAAGCTTAATATTTGAAAGGTTTGACCAATTTTTGACTTATTAGTATATGATCTAGGATTGGAATTTTTATGATTTGGTTAGCTCCGTTAGGTAATTTGGGGCTTAGTAGCGTGATCGGAATGTATTTCGGAGGTCCGTGGAAAGCTTAGGCTTGAATTGGCGAAATTGATAATTTGGCATTTTCCAGTTGGTAGTGAAAATTTTGATATCAAGGTCGGAATGGAATTTTGGAAATTGGAGTAGGTCCATTGTGTCATTTGTGATGTGTGTACAAAATTTCAGGTCATTCGGACGAGGTTTGATAGACTTTTTGATCGAATTCGGAATTTGGAAGTTTTGGAATTCTTAGGCTTGAATCCGAGGGTGATCCGATGTTTTGATGTTGTTTTGAGAGTTTCGAAGATTGGAACAAGTTTGAATAATAATATGGGATGTGTTGGCATGATTGGTTGAGGTCTCGAGGGCCTTGGGTGAGTTTCGGGTGGTTAACGGACCAATTCTTGGTTTTGAGTGTTAGCAGATATTTGCTGGTTTTCTGTTGCAGAAGATTTGTTCTTCGCGATCGCGAAGAGGAGTCCGCGATTGTGTAGGCTTAGTTGGGCAGAGGTGGAATTTGTTCTATGCGATCGCAGAGTTGAGGTCCCGATAGCGTACGCTTGTGATGTTGTGCTTCGCGAACGCGTGGGCAAGGCCGCGTTCGCGTAAGAAGAAAATGAGTGGGTGAGAAGTGGAAAGTATTGTTCTATGCGATCGCGTAGGGATTTGTTGCAGATGCGTGAGTTGGCTAGGCAGTGCTTCACGATCGCGTGTGTTGTTCCACAATCGCATAAGGTTAAATTGAGGGCAGTCAGATTTGTGCTTCGCGATCATGAGGTATTTTCCGCGATCGTGATTAAGGAATTTAAATCGCTGGGCAGAATGTTTAAAAGGCCATTTTTGCGATTTTTGGCCATAGTTCACCATTTATGAGTTGGTTTTGGAGCTTCTTGAGGGAGATTTGTCACGACGCAAACCCGGACCCGGTCGTAACGGTACCTTTAGTGAAGACAAGGCCAGCCGACACTTTCCCTTTTTCCAATTATTAACAGTTAAACATTAAGAAACAGTCGAAACACGATTAAATAATCCAAAGTAGAAGATAATGTCATAAATACACGGAAGAACAACCCAACACAGCCCGATAACGGAGTGTCACTAGTCATAAGCATCTATAAAACCTAATACAAGTCTGAAAAATCCACAAACTATTACAAATATCTGATAAGAGATGGAAATGATAAAGAGGGAGAAACACGGGTCTGCAGACGTCAAGCAGCTACCTCGTGGACTCTGATATTTTCCGGGAGCTCTCAACTCGCACTGGCAGGATCCGCAATGCCTAAATCTACACACAGGGGTGCAGGGAGTAAAGTGAGTACTCCAACCTAGTGAACATCAAATGTAAATAAAGATTGAAAGCAAGAAATCACGTAAGGCACAAAGTATTCTATAATGAAGCAGTAAAACCATTTAAAAACAGTAAATCAGTGAAAGATAGGTAAAATTCTTTAACTCAAATGTAGTTTCATGAAAAGCCTTTTTCAATGATTAAGCAGGTAATTGACAGTCAATTATGAAAAAGTAAACACATAAAGGCTCGCCCTTCGGGCACAGTATCAACGAATCCGCCCCTCGGGAAACATCGCAGAACAGTACCAAGCCCTCGAGCAATCACATAGAATAATACCATCCCCTCGGGATCAATCCTACATCACAATGGGTACCCGCGCTCACTGGGGAGGTACAGACTCCTGGAGGGGCCCCTTACGACCCAAGCGCAATATCAAGCCACCTCGTGGCATTATCACTAGGCCCTCGGCCTCATATCAATCAAGCAACCGCGTGGCGTACATATCTCAGGCCCTCGACCTCATAATTAGTATCAAATGTTTCATCACAATATAGGCCCTCGGCCTTACTCAGTTAAAAAATCCTCACAAGTCACTCGGGCAGTAGTAAAACATGTTTCTCAGCCCAAAATATCAATCAAAAGATCATGTATGTGTTAAAATAGAGTAAACATGGCTCAATACGAAAAATAGTGAAATATA